>NW_028289005.1:0-163021 GCF_059628265.1 Tinamus guttatus | reverse complement strand
GAATCGTTCTGATCATCAGTTATTTACAACAGCAGCTGACCGACAATTCAGGATGGTCCCTCCATTTGTGGCTCGACCAAAGGTATGGTATAAAGAATTTGGGAGTCGCAATGGACAGGCCTCGTACAACTAATAACATGGGGAAGGGGATATGCGTGTGTCTCTTCCCACAGGTCCTCGTTGGTTACCAGCGAAAAATGTAAAGCCTTACGTGACGACAGAGAAGTCATGGCCACAGGACAACTCCAGTCAAGTGCAGGAGTCGAAAACCAATGAGCTATTGGAGTGAATCATGAATCATTTTTAAATATTTGATGCAGTAGGGAATAGATGTGGTGATGTTTGCAGATTTATGCTTTTATGTACATTGATCTTAACCTATATAATTAGTAGTTTATGCTTTTAACCTATATGATTAAGATGGATATCCAATATAGAATATTATGGATGTTTGTATGTATGATGAGTATACCTATATCCTTTGCACAAATATACTGGTGTCATAGTGGGATGCATCCCCTCCAATTGGCAATAACGGCGTATGGATTTATTTACTTTTTTTGAAAGAAACGTTTCTCAATTATCGACTAATAGCAACTATTCTCAGGCTAATTTGACCCTTCTTCACACCCAGCAGGTTACGTTATGCACTTCACATCCATATGTCTTTTTATTAGCATCTAATCTTAGTATCATGAATTGTAATGTTTTGCTTTGTGTAACAAGTAAGTGCTAATCATATATATATATAAAAGGGGAGAAAATGTATATATGAATAAATATTATCAACATGAAATATATATATAATGAATATATATGTTTATATATATATGAATATACATATGGATAAATATAATTATTAATATATTAGGAATATATATAGTTCATGAATATGAATGCATATATAAAAATACAAATATACAAATACACATATATAAAATATAAATATGTATGTATATGGATATATATGGATATATATATATATATATAGGAAAATATATATATATATAATTACTTATATAAATAAAATATGCAGGCCTCGATGAAAAGACCGCAAAAGGCTGAAGCCCAAATCAGGGCAGCTCCATTGGCAACAGCCTGGCTAAACAAAAAAGGGGGAGATGTGGCAGACAGTATAGCTTGAGATGGAACAGCACTCTCCCATGACCTTGAAGGACCAGTGTATACTGGTCCTCCCTTTGCTGTTCCCATGCGAAACTTACTTCGGAAAATAATTGGAGACGGCACGGAGCCAGCTGATTACTGGCATCTGCAAGGCCATGAATCCATAGCTGATTTGCTCTAGGAGAACTGGTGTTAATATATAAGGTGTTCACTGTAGCAAGGGGGGGTGGGCTATAATGTTATCCTATAATGGATTCCAATAAAGGATTCCGATTCTGATTAACTACAAATTGGGATCCATGCACTCATTCGCCACAGAACAACACCTAGACACCTTCTTTTTGTCCTCCATTATCATTAACACATTTGAATCAGATACGGACAATTTACATTTCTTTCTTGTTTCATGATCATTTTTCAAATAAAAGAACAAATCTACATATGGAATTTCATCCCACTTATCCTGCCTCCTGCAAAACAACATAAGTTGCAAAATTCTGTTGTAGTTTAGCATTCCAATTTCTGGCAATTTTTCCTCATTCAGTTTATACTGTGGCCACCACTGAGTACAATATTGTGAAATGCTGCGGTTTGAAAGCCGTAGTGGTAGTGGTGGTGGGGGAGGGAAAGGAGCTATGAAATCAGTATCAGATTCACAGTCTGTGGACCATAGGTCTGATCGCCTTCCTAGGAGCGAATCAAGTTCCCAAATAGTGTGATCAACTATAAGCTCGACTCTGGCAGTATCAGATTTACGAACAGTTCGTCAACTGTAGGTCCAATCACCTCCCCCCAAACAAGTAGTCGAGTTCACAAACAGTATGATTTATTCAAATGCAACATTTACAAAGCAGGTTGCGGATGTCAGTACAGGAAATTCTCTACTACAGCGTGGGGTTTTTCACTACCTCTGATGTACAAATGTGCAATCATCACTCACCCCAGAAGATGGGAGAGGGCTCTCACTCTCGAGTCTCCTCAGGCGGCATCCTGACGCAAGGGGAGGAAAGGGGGGATCAGCGCATCAACTGATCCAGAATTTATGATGGATTCTTCCCTCTAACTTCTTAGTCTCTTCAGGCAGCGTCCCAGCGCGAGGGGAGGGAAGGAGGATCAGCCTGTCGACTGACCCAGGAGTTACGATGGTTTCTTCCCTCCAGTCTTTTCATCCTTAGTTCACCTTTTATACTTTTCTTTACATTCAGGTGGAGCTTGAGTGACTAGAGTCATACTTAATATGGTTATTGATTGGTGAAAAAAATTTCTCACTTTCATTTAAAGGTACAGTCAATCGAAAATGTAGAGCGCATGCTGTGAGGAGTGGTGGTACCTCGGAGGCAGGTAACTTTTGGGATGGAGGTGTGGTTTTCACATTATAATGAGCAAAGTTCGAGCAAAGTTCATCCAAAAGGAGTGATTTGCCACCCTTGCTGGCTCAGCACCAGACATCGTATATCTCCCATTAGACAGCCACTGTGCGGCTTATCGGCAGCCCGGCACAGGGAGTGCAACAGTTTGGCCGTGGTGTCTTCACTCCGCTCCACCTCCGTTACTCTATGGAGGAGCTGAGTCCATGCGTGCCAACCATCCTGGAAGTGGCAACTGTGTATCACCCCAAGCAAGCATTTGTAATGCCAAAACTTCTGTTAGGCCCTAGTTTTCCTGTCAGTTCCTGCTTTCAAACAATTCTTCTGCAAATATACCTTTAATTTTCTCCTCGTTAGTGCGGGAGGCCAGGCATGACTCCTGAAGGCTTCAATATGAGTCTAACAGAAATCACTTTATTCGTGTTACAGCACTCTATCTACTACATTTCTGCTAAGTCATCTAGCCACGTGTACGCTTACATTGTGATTGGTTGCATACTACTGTCCACGCGTCTTCTACCATACTAGGTTTGTTGTAGATATCGGGGCACGCATTTACATGATTGGTCCACACACAGTCCTCTCTCCTGCACTGATAAGCTTGTTTACAGGTTCTTCCTCTCCTACTTGTGTGTTCTGGCAGCTGGTGACTTTCCCACGACCTTTTCGCCTTGGTCTTAGTCTGGCTCATCGTATCCGTCTTCTATCAGGAAGCCTCAGTTACTTAGACATCCTCCCACAATTCCCCCTTTTTGTTCTTGAACCAGCCAAACCTTCTTTACAGCATTCTCAATCATATTGGATACACATTTCAATAAACAAGGCACCACCAGTAGAATGCAACATAGAATCAACAACACCATTCCAGCACTTCTGATTAACGAGCGAAACCATCCGAAATACCGCATCCATTTAATGAATTGTCCAACCATGACAGACCCTCATCCTCTGTTTACTTTATGCAAAATCTTTGCGTGATCCCAAATGTCTTGGACATCCGTAAGTATTTTGCCAGACTGATCAATATTAGATATGTATTTGTGGTGGCTCTTCCAGTGTTGGTCTCCTACTCCCACAGAATAGCTACTTGCAGAATTTATATCCCCGCTATGGGTCAATTTAAGCTTTATGGTCGTCCAATGGCCTGTTTTGTTTTGAAAGGTGCCTAGATTCGGGCCTGATAAGTTATAATATATATAAGGCACTGTGTTACTAACCAATTGAAGTATAAAGGGCTTTCCTTCCATTGCTACATTCTCCTGTGTACATTGATATGACATATTGAGTAGGCTATACGGATTCAGGTCTGTCCAGTTGCTTAGAGGAATACCTAACACCAGTGCATTAAATTGATCTGCTGTCCCACAAAGCCAACAACTCTTGATTTGGATATAATTAACAATCCGCCTAAGAAGCATAACATATCCATTAGCGTTAAAAGCAGCATCAGCTCCTATAATAGCATTAAAAGCAACATTACCTCCTAAAAGCCACAATATACAGCTAATAATAGTAACAGTAACACCTCTTCCTCCCATGTTTGTCTTCTGCAGGCTCACACTTTCCACAGCTAGGGTACCGGTTGCTTGCCTGCTACGTCTGATGTATGCGAGTCTGCTTCCAGCCAAGGTCTCACCCATTTTGCTGGTACCCACCTGGTTCCAGCATCTGTAACAACACAAGCATACCCTTTTCCCCAGGTTATCAAGTCCAAAGGTCCCGTCCATTTTCCCATGTTCCAGTCTCTCAGCATCACCTTACACGGGCCCGATTTTCCTTCTGTCAGGGCTCCCTTTAGCCCAGTCCCGTGTTTGACCATCGGAGGGACTAGGCTGTCCTGGGGTAATCTCAAAAAATTTAAAACATATACTGCTTTTGCCAATCTCTCTGCAGGCATAATTCCCAATTCTCCCCCTTTTTGTTTTTGCAGCTGGCATTTCAGCGTTTGGTTCATACGTTCCACTATGGCCTGCCCAGTAGGGGAGTGTGGAATGCCCGTAACATGCTCTATGCCCCAAAGATGGAAAAACTCTTCTGTCTCTCATGTGACATAGCCAGACCCATTATCAGTTTTTACCCTTTGTGGGACTCCCAATGCTGCCATAGCCGCCTGCATGTGGCACTGGACATATTTGCTGGATTCACCCATCTGTGCTGTGGCCCAGACGGCCATAGAAAAGCAGTTGACCGACACATGGACATATTTTAGTCTGCCGAACTCCGGTATATGGGTAACGTCCATTTGCCACAGTTCCAATGGACCGGTACCTCTGGGATTCACCCCAGTTGGGCGGCTACCCGTGAATTGCTGACAATCAGGGCAAGTTTGTACAATCCCTCGTGCTGCAGCGTCTGTCAGGTTAAACTGTCGTCGTAGTGCCTTGGCAGACTGATGGAAAAATTGATGGGAATGCTGAGCCTGTTGAAACTTATCCGGCATGGGGCCTGTCCATGCTGGGGCTACCAGCCGATCTGCCCATTGTTTTCCCTCCGACAGATCACCAGGCAAATTTGTGTGACTCCGAATATGTGTAAAAAAATATGGCGCCTCGCGTATGTTGAGCGATAGCCAGAGTGTTTTAAAGAGGGCAAACAGAGCTGCATCGCCAACTTCTTTCAGAATTGCGCGTTCCATGCATTGAACAATACCTACTACATACAGGGAGTCACAGACCACATTCAGGGCCTGATCCGGCCAGCGCTGAAAAGTCATGACGACAGCACGTAATTCTAGTTGTTGAGTGGAACCACTAAAATCCGATAGCACCACCTCCTTCCAGACGTCTCCCTCTTTCCAGGTGAATGCTGACTTCTGTGATCTCCCTTCGGCGTCCGTAAACACAGGCACTCCCTTAACCGGCGTTGGGGATCGCCGAGGAGGGCGCTCCTCGAACTGTCCAAGTTTGACCGTGGCCATAAAACAATGGGGTGGCAGGTGGACTCTAACCTGCCCTGGATAGTCCAAGAGGGCAACTTGAAGTGGCACAGAGTTCTGTAAAGCTCACTGTAGGTATTCTGCAGCCAATGGCACAACGATAAAACTGGGTTCAAATCCTGCTATTTCCACTGCCCGAGATTGGCCTTTCATTATCAGCTGTGCAAAAGCTTCTAAAAGTGTTGTCACCGTATGCTTGGTTTGAATAGGCAAAAATATCCACTCGAGTTTATGAAGGGGATCTCTATCCTCAAACCATTGCATTAATAGCAGCAGCGGGGGGTGGTTGTGTTTTAGCAAGAGCAAACCCACCGGTTTATCAGGGTCCCAGCGACTGGCATATACGGTTGATACCCTTTCGGATACCCTTTGTAGTGCTAGTTTTGCTTTGGGGGAAAGCTCACGTGGGGCATCAACTCCGCCTCCCCCACGAAGGAGTTGTATGAGGGGTTCTATATCCGCGTTGGAAATACCACAGACCGAGCGTACCCAATTAATATTGCCCAGGAGCTTCTGCACATCGTTTAGGGTAGTGACTTCTGTTCGTAGAAAGAGCTTTTGTGGCCTAACAACTGTTCTGGTAATCTCCCAGCCCAGGTACCGCCAAGCTGGCTGCCATTGTACTTTCTCTGGCGCTATCTGTAGACCTCCCGCTCCTAGGATCTTTTCCATCTCTGTCAGCAGACTTTCTGCCTCCAGATGCTTTCTGGCTACTAAGACATCATCCATATAATGGTAGATCATTAGTTCAGGGTGTATCTGACGGATGGGAGTTAATGGCCACGAGACATAGAGCTGGCACAGGGTGGGCGAATTTTTCATACCCTGGGGAAGCACTACCCAATGATATCGCTGCATAGGGGCTTGTTTGTTAACGGAAGGTACAGAGAACACAAATTTTTCGTGGTCCTCAGGATGCAATGGTATGGTAAAGAAACAATCTTTTAAATCGATTATTAAGATGTCCCAGTCTTTTTGGGAGGTTCTCTATTTCCATTTCTATTTATGTTTGCACAGCTTCAATTTGGTTTCCTCCCCAAAAATTGCTTGGGATTTCCGTATATTAAGGAGGCCTCCGCTCCAGTAGCAATTGAGGCTTTTAGAATTTGTAAGGACCGCTGCTGGTCCTTCCGTATCAGTCGCACTGGAGCTTGGCTATCGCTTCATTCTTGTTTCCCATGCTGAAGTATTTCCCTAGTCTCTTTACAAGGATACGAGTCAGAGTACGGCTCCTCCACTGGTGGTGGTGGTGGGGGGGCGGGGCACAGTCTGAGTTATTCCTGGGTTTCCCGCTTTCAAATTCTGCACTTTCTTGTTGTGCTTATTCAGCCCTCTCTGCTGATATATCTTTACACAATAAAGATCTAAAGACCACACACACAAACAGCACAAACACAGTTTCTATCCAGTGGCACGACCTCACGTAGCTGTGCACTCCACTAGTGAGTTCTACTGTCTCAATTGCCAAATCCCATCCTCGTTGCCAATTAGGTTGCGAATGGGCTTGGGATTTGGCAATAATCACACAGAACAAGGTGGCTACGGCTATTCAGGTGAAAGCACATTAAAGAAGCGAAGTATGAATAATTACTCTTGAGGTAATACTTGTTGGCAGGACACTGAGACTGAACATTCTCTTGAGGTGGCAGATTAGAGGGTTGCTGACAGGCTCCTAACTCGGCGGGCGTCCCCGCGGAGACAACGCAGGCCCTGATGTTAGGAGCCTCGCCCCCCTGCTCTCCCCGCGCTGTCTTTTTATGACCGGTGCATCCTGCCACATAGGGCCAGTACGTGCCAGCAGGCAGACCGGGGGGCAGAAAAACTCTGCCTTCAGTCACATAACCTTCCCTCCTGGATGCACAGGTGCGCATACCAGTAAGTGGTCCTAGCTGTCAGTCTGAGGGTCCTGCCTTTCTCATCTTCCTCCCTCTCCAGTGTGTGACCTTCAAACTAGTTTAGAGGATGTTTGCAGTTAAGTTGGCTACAAGACCGGTCGAGCGGCCGCCTTCAACTGCTTTTGGAGGAGGTCGGCTGTGAACCTGGCTAAGCAGTCGCCTCTGTGCTCCTTATCGCTCAGCCTGGACAGGCAAACATCTTCTTTCTCAAGATCTGGATTCTATTTCGCACAATAGTTTTATGACTCTGCAGATCATACAAATTTCCACCTCCTATACATGCCACCCTGTGATCTGTAGAGGTCAATGTATTGTAGCGAAGGACCCGAAAAGATAACGCTTTCATAGCAGTTTCAACCTGTGTGGAAAATCTCGCTTTCAAGAACTGAATGTCCAAAAGGAGACAGAGGAGTCCTAAAACTTTATTCGAATAAAGGAAGAGTCCACCAGGCATATCCCTGTGGGGTCTCTCAAATTGCTGGGGGACGCAGCCCCCCTTTTATCCTAATTTCCCGACTGAGGGAACGCCCTCTCCTTTTCCCCATTGGCCAAGGTACTCAGAAGTTACAGCCTTCCCGGCCCGCCTACACCAAACTCCGGCCTCCCGCCATCTGTTCTCACCTGAGATCACCAACTCCTTTCTCCCCCTTGCTGAAGAATGTGGGGAATTCCCCTATTTCCCTCCTTTGTAAAGGCCCCCATCTCGTAGCAGATGGCTCTTTTTGTCCCACTCGCTCATGGCTCCACTCAGTCTCCCCTCCCTTTGTCCTGCTCTTCAGCCAAACTGTGGAGAAACCCCCTTATTGATGAATAGAGAAACTTGAGCATTCCGCTCAAACCATACCTCGTGTCAGCATCATTATACAAAGGACACAACACATAATAGAGATGAACATAGCAAATAGAAACGATAGCCCTAATAACGGTTTCTGTCCTCTATTAAAGCATTACAATTCTCCAACGCCCACTTTAAAGGATGGATCAAATCTCTTTCTCAATATCGGATTCACAAACAGTCTGTGGACCATGTAAGCCGTACTGCTGTACCGATTTACGTGCTTCTTTCACTAAATCAAACGGCAAAGGTGTCCACTGATTTGGCTGCCCCGGGGGGCCCGCTATCACAGGGCATGCTGACAACGCTCCTTGCTCCGCTAGTGATAGTCTTATCTCCCTCCAGTGAGTTTGGGGATTGCAATCCACTTTTCCCTGCACCACCCCTCTGGGTTTTGTCAAACCCTTAGCAACATAAGGCTCCTTGGTCTCATTCGCCTTTCCTTCCCCGGCCCCCTTCTCTAAGTTTTCAAGGCGATCCAACAAGTCCTGGACCCAGTCAGGCTGTTCCTCAGGCTCGCCGGGGGGGTCCAGAAGCAGGGGCACAGATGGCGTAGATGCCAGCGCGGGCGGAGGGTTTGGGGATGGATCTCCAAACACCAGCAGTTTTCGGTGACATGGCGGTCCCGGTCCTGAAGTGCTTGCAAAGGCTGCCGTGGCTCTGGCGGCCACTTTTTTTTCTGCTTTCATATCGGATAAGGTAGATAGGACCAGCTGCCATGTAGTAGCAAGGTCCCTGGCCTGCTTATCCCCATCAGCGTTATGATCCCAGAGCTGTCACCCTACATCCTCCCACGTCTCCACATCGAATGCTAGGTGGGGCTCAGCTTTGAACCCATTCTCTCTGCACCAGATCAAAAGCTTGCAGAGGGTCTGTTCATCATACTTAATTCCTCTCTTAGAGAGAATATGCAGGAGGAGCTTAACAATTGCACTTTCTTCCTTAGTTACTGACTGCCTCATCTCCTGCCCCAGCTGCTCGCCTCCACCAGGTGACCGTTGCAACGAATCTTCAAATCTTCACGGATTGCCACCCAATCCGTCCCGGACCTTGGTCCCATCAAGCCATTCCCCAGCCAGGTGCTCCCGTTGGGGTGTCCCTCTTCAATTGTACTGAAATCGCATCAAGTCGGGGTCACCAGCTGCGGGAGGCCAGGCACGACTCCTGAAGGCTTCAATATGAGTCTAACAGAAATCACTTTATTTGCGTTACAGCACTCTATTTATCTACTACATTTCTGCTAAGTCATCTAGCCACGTGTACACTTACATTGCGATTGGTTACATACTACTGTCCACGCGTCTTCTATTGTACTAGGTTGGCTGTAGATATCGGGGCACACGTTTACATGATTGGCCCGCACACAGTCCTCTACTCTGCACTGATAAGCTTGTTTACAGGTTCTTCCTCTCCTACTTCTGTGTTCTGGCAGCTGGTGACTTTCCCACGATCTTTTCGCCTTGGTCTTAGTCCAGCTCATCGTATCCGTCTTCTATCGGGAAACCTCTGTTACTTAGACATCCTCCCACACATTAGGGGATCGCCACCAAACTTTTCCCAATGTTTCAGGATGTACATTGAAGGAGAGCAAGTCGTCACTGTCCAAATGTGCACAAAGCTTGAAATATATTACAAAAAATAATTATTGCCCTTGGATTATACCGTCTAGGTCAATCATTACCCTTAGAACATTTCCCATATGCAACGTCTCATTAATTGTTGTGTTGCACCTTTGAGTCGCTTACCCACTCTGGCTGGGAAGGATGTTCACAGAGTCCCAAAACAAAAGGTTGGTGCACGTTGGAGTCCAGAAAGCAGCATGTCCCTGCCAGGAACTGGCAAGATGATATGGGCAAGGCTTTTACAGTGGTCCCACCTTGGTCACCAAAAGCTGTTGTCTGAAAAGCAGCTTCACTGCCCAGTGTGCCACGAGCCAGTAATCACACACACAGAAGAGACATTTGCTCAGTTATTTCAGAGTTGTGCAAGCCTGGGTGCTTGATGGTTTCCCACAAATCAAGCACGCTCTCCTGACTTTCCAAACCGTATTTACACACTCAGCAATGATCCCAAGTACATCCCTCTCACACTGATTGGTTCATAATTTGACACATAATTATAATATTGCTTACTCATTGTGCCCAGTACTATGCATGCTCAGGGGAAGGGTCTTCACCTGGACGAGGGTCTTTTTGACCTATGGGCATGATTTTTAGTATTATAATGAAGGCAGTTCAATTAATTAAGGATGCATGGACCTTGGGTTTTCCTGTCAAGTCTGCAATGTGTAAAAAACATTCTGATTTTAACGAGCAACTCCAGCTTGTCCTTGGTTAAAGAATGCTAACTGTCTGCTCTGCCAATAATGCTAAATTTCTGTTATACTGATAAGTTTCCTCCTGTCCTATTCCAACAAGATACAGGGGACATCTGTTCTACTTAGTCTTAAAAAAGGTGAATTGTGGCAGACGGTACAGCTTGAGATGCAACAGCACTCTCCCATGACCTTGAAGGACCAGTGCATAGTGGTCCTCCCTTCGCTGTTCCCATGCGAAACTTACTTCAGAGAGTAATTGGAGACAGCACAGAGCCAGCTGATTACTGGCATCTGCAAGGCCATGAATCCATAGGTGATTGGATAATCTTGCGCATAATCAGTTAGACCATTGTCTTATTTAGCAACCGCGCTTCACGTGCCTTTGGCAAATAAGTTATTATATCTGGGATAGTGCAGCATATAAGTTGTATCTGTGTATTGGAGATGAAAATTTCTGTGATCTGTAGAGTCATAACAATCTCCTATGGGAAACAGAGGCCAGACCTTGAGAAAAAAGGATGTTTGCCTGCCTAGGCTGAGTGATAAGGCAGCTGCTCGGCCCACAGGCAGCCCCCCACTGGAAAACTGTTGAAAGTGTCTGCTTGGCTGGGCTTGTAGCCAGCTTAAGGTCAGTTAAGGTCCAGGTGATCCAATCAGAGTGCTCAACAATCGAGGGTTGACCAAAGAGTGGACGTCCCTTACCCTGATGAGAGGGATACCCTGTGTGAATTGTGCGGTAGCCACCTTGACTGTAGCATATGAATCTGGAGCGAACTCTAGTATCTTCCCTGCTAGGGAAGGGTTGGTATTAAACCATAGAGGACTACTTGAATGGGACCCCGGGGGAGGATTTCTCGAAAATTAAGGCAAATGCACCCCCCACCCCGCCTTCCCCGTGAGTCGACCAGATGTTCCGGGGGAGGAGGAAGATTGAGAGCCGTACTCTGACTTGTATCCTTGCAGAGAGACTAGGGACATAACTTCAGTGTAGAATACAAGAATGAAGCGACAGCCAAGCTCCAGTATGAGGGGCATGGAGGGGCCAGCGACCCCGTGTAGAGATCATTAAGTGTGCTACAAGCACTGGGAATTGAACAAAATAACGTGTCCTTTGTTCTTAGTTGCACCCAGGCCCAGACGTGGGTGCAGAGTGTCGTTGCAAGTATATTGAGAGACGGAGACAACGGAGTCCTCCCCACCGAGACCTGAAAAAATTGTGTGGGATGCGACCACAGAGAAAGAGCGACAGCTTCAAGTGTGATGGAGACCTGCGAACTTCACCCATGACCAGGGCCTCCGTGCAGTCATCACCTATGTACTGACCCTGGCAAATGTCACCATTGAGAAGGTTTATCTGTGCTCTACCCTCCCCCGCCCCCACACCCACCCCCGAAATGATGCCCTTAAGGTGAGCAATATTTCCTTTGATACCAAAGAGGGCATATGCCATTTTGGGATTAATCCACAGAGTAATAGTAAAACCACATTAGCTTGTGTAGGGAAAGGATGCATCTGTTCTAAAACAACATGTAAATACGTGCTAAGTAATGAAATTTATAACCAGACTGTGTTTAATGACTCTGTGTGCTCACTATGTAGTTTTTACTAGAGGCTGTGACTTTGTGTATGTTACCCATGTTTAATGAGAATCTGTGTGTGCGTTGCCATAATAGCGGCTTGCTCCTGCATGAGGCAAATGAGACACTACCTTGATGACCAGCTTAAATGGCTAAGCGCCTCCTCCCATAGTCAAGGGCAAGACTGGGTTGGCCTCTGTGTTCGCCACCAAGAAGAACCTTGAGCTCCGCTGTTGGCTGCAACCCATTAGGCATTGAGCGGTGGGGACACATGCCATGCCAGACCTTGATGTGAGTGATGGCCACCTCTGTCTCTGAGGGCCATCTAGGAGGTGAATGTAGGCCAAGCGGCCTGCTGCTGGCATGAGTGACAATTAACGTAATTAACTTGTGGCTAAGTACACAGAACTTGCCTGAAAAAAGAAGAGAGATGCAAGAACGTCATTGCTCAAAGGCACTGACTCCAGGGATCGCTGCCGCGCAAGCACTGACCACGCTACGCAGACTGGGATGCTGGCTAGCAAAATCCTGCAATGCTACAATGACAGCTTTGCCATCATTGTTGGTAGATGTGGACTCGGCTCGGCATGCAACCTTGCTGCGCTGGCTATGCTTCTGCGTATGCATAGCCACAGGTGTGAGGAGGCAGGGGGCATGTGCTGCCTGACTCTAAGCGACCACGCCACATCTATGCATGCCCGGGTCCGGACATTACAGGATCTAACTCATCCATTGAGAGTGGATGGTGACTCCATTCGGACGATGGTTGTGGGGTTGGCCATGGCTACAGAAACTATTATGTCTGTTATTTCTATTTGTAATATTATCATATGCTGTATCCCTTGCATAATGATGCTGACGCGAGGCATGGTTGAGACTGCTATGAAAACATTATCTGTTCTGCTTGGCTACGATAGATTGACCTCTACAGAACGCGGAGTGGCATGTATAGGAGGTGGGAATCTTTATGATTGTTTATGATCTCTACAGATCACGGGGTGGCATGTATTGGAGATGGAAATTTCTGTGATCTGTAGAGTCATAACAATCTCCCATGGGAAGCAGAGGCCAGACCTTGAGGAAAAAGATGTTTTCCTGCCTAGGCTGAGCGATAAGGAGCACAGATGCAACTGCTCAGCCCGGTTCACAGGCAGCGCCCCGCCCCCCCCCACACACCCCCGGAAACCTGTTGAAGGCGTCCGCTCAGCCGGGCTTGTACCCAACTTAACCACAGACGTCCTCCAAACTAGCTTTGGAGACCAAACACCCGGAAATGAGGAAGAAGAGGAGGAAGGCAGGACCCTCGAATTGAGGGCTGGGACCCCTGACTGGTATACGTGTCTGCGCACCCAGGGAGAGTTGCACAACTAGAGGCGGAGTTTGTCCGTCCCCCGGCCTGCCTCCTGGGTCGTACTGACCCTACGTGCCAGGATGTGCCATGCATAAAAGAGGACAGTGCGGAGAGAGCTGGGGCGGGGAATAAGAAATGCTGTCTCCACGGGAGCTGGTCAGCAACTCTCTCTCTCTGATCTGCCAGCTCGAGAGGATGTTCAGGTCCAGATCGGCAGGTATCACCTCGTGAGTAGTTATCCATACTTTGCTTCTTTTATGTGCTTTCACCTGAATAAATGCTTGATGTAGTTACCTTGTTCTGGCATGCTTATTGCCAAATCCTGAGCCCATCTGGAACACCAGCCAACTAGTGTTCAATGATTCCCAGAGTTCACAGATGTCTTTCAGAACCTGTCATATCTTCTCTAGTTGGATGTTGAGGACCTGTGTAACATTAGGAATATAAACACATCAGTTGATACTGGAGAGGTTTAGGTAGCCACAAAGTCCATTTTGGTCTAACAGCATCAAGTCCAGTGCCATGCGGTTCTGAGGAGTCATTTTTGGCATAGCTTGTGATTGATGGTTGAGCAACTGTATACTAGCATCAGTGGCATCAGCTAATTTTTCTACTTGATAGGCTAACTTGCTTAACCATTGTTGGGGCCTTAGTAAGAATATATAAGAAACTGGAGTTTGTGGGGAACTGGACCAACGCCTAGCAACCAAGCACCTGGAGGAGCACTAACCAGCTGGGAATCTGTAGCTGGCCAATGAGAACGCCGCTCCTTAGCGCATGCCCACCTGCACCGGTATAAAGCTCTGCTGCAGACAACAGCAGAGTGGAGTTGACTTCACTTTGTGTGGAGGTGTTGTTCACTCCAGCTTGTGGAGAAGGCTTTGGCACTCGCCACGAGTTAAACCCCCTTCATATTAAAGTGCTGCTCACTCTGATTCGTGGAGTGAGCCTCAGCATTTGAGTGACCCTCGACATCTGGTGACCCCGACGTGATCGTGGGTGACGTGATCGTGCGAGAATGCGAGGGATCTTACTGGAGAAAAGCGGATTGTGACTACAACCTGGTGAGTCAGAATGGGAATTGCTGCATCTAGAGTGGAAGTTGCTGCAACAGCAATGGAACATGATACTGTTGAACGCTTCATAAGGCTTGCTCAAAAAACTAAGATTGAGGTCTCGAAAACCGAGTTAACTGATTTGTTGCTATTTTGTAAGAAGAGAAAAATCATAGAAGAAGCCTCCCAAGCATATAAATTTGAATCATGGAAGCGAGTAGGAAAAGAACTATGGGACGGTGTACAATTAGGCTCAGAGGAAGCGTGGCGCCTCACCAAGACATTTCGTCTCATATGGCCTATGTTTGAGCGGTTAGTCGCTATCACCTTCTGGGAAGCGCTCCATGGAGAAGAAGAGGAAAATGGGTCTGAAAGTTCTGAGTGTACTAACAATACTGAGCCAAATCAGTGTGAGAAAATAGATAATAAGAAAAAGGTAACCTCACCTAAACAGGCGTGTCCGGTAACTTTGGCCGAATGAGAAGTATGGGGGGGAGTGGATGAGTATCTCCCCCCCATGGGAGGGGGAGGAGCGACCACCTCCCACAGCACCCGAATGGGAAAAGCGACCACCTCCCACAGCGCCCGAATGGGAGGGGGAAAAGCGACCAACCCCCACAGCGCCCAAAATGGAAGTGGACCCAATTAAAGTACCGATCCCAGATGGATCGGATGATGATAATGCCGTGGTTCAAAAAATGCGACAAGAACTTCGGGGACAGGCAGAGAGAATGACAGAATTATTAGAACAAATGCGGCGATTAGACTGCGGGTCCAAGGCCAGAGATGTGAAGGCAGCATATAAGGCTGCCCACAGGGCTATAGTGGAAGGGTTGGAAAATGTAGACAAACAATTGGAGCAGTGGGAGGCATGAAAAGATGCTCCTAAGATTCAAAAGAAAGCAGCTGGAGGAAGTGACCCAGCTGAAGAAGGATTGTTGCTGGAGCTCCCAGCCACTGCAGGTGGAAGTAATGATGAGGGAATGCCACCTGTTGATCCAACATTTAATGCGGGAGCATGGTATAAAGGACTTGTAGAGAATGCTCAGTTACAAGGAGAATTTGTATTAACACCACTAGCAGCTCCTGTAGTAATGGGAGCCCTAGGTGGGAACCTCTCGATTGGAAACTGGTTCAAGGCTTACAAAAAACAATAATGCAGTATGGGCACGACAATAAGTTGGTGAGAAATCAGGTCTCTGCTCTGTTTAAATATTCCCATATGGTGCCTGCAGATAGCAGAGCGATAATGGAGCTCCTGCTTTCCTCTACCGCTTATATGCTTTGGTTAGCAAAATGGCAGGAAAGATTAGAGGAAAAACAATTGGAGAACTTAAATCGCAGTATGGATGATCCATTAAGGGTTGCCACCCTTGATCAACTGATGGGGAATGGGCGTTACCGGGCAACCGAGGCCCAGGCAGCGCTCCACCCCAGGATACTACAGCAATCAAAAAATGCAGCGCTAGCCACTTTTCTTGCACTACCACAAATAGGAACGCCACAGTTACCATACACCAAAATAATACAAAAGCCGAATGAGTCTTTTTTCAACTTTGTTGATCGGCTGAAGGAAGCCCTGGATATGGCACCTAATGTGCCTTTGGAAATGAAAGCAATATTGGCAAAAGATTTAGCAGTTCAAAACACAAACCAAACTTGCAAGCAACTATTAGCTACTTTGCCACCAGGAGCTTCAATTGTCCAAATGATAGAGACCTGTGCCCGAGCGCCAATGATGGAGGAAGAACAGAAGGCAAGAATACATGGTGCGGCTTTGGCCGCAGCAATTAAAGGAGAAAGAATGTCTAGAAAGGGAGACAAGAGATTCCATGGAACATGTTTCCTATGTGGTTGATTAGGACACATGAGGAGGAAGTGTCCTAACAGGTTCAGGATGGAAGGTATGGGCCTGAGAGGATTCAATGGGACCTGTGCAAGATGCCAGAGGTTCGGGCACAAGGCAGCGGAGTGTCGATCACGGTTCCGCAAGAACGGCATGCCGATACAGGGAAACGGGAGCCGCCGCGTTGTGAGGGACGCGACGAACAAGTATCCCCAGACGATGGCTGCCTCTGTGAACTCTCTGCCGCAACCCGCGGAAGTGCAGGAGTCGACCTCTCTGTGGCAAGATCCACAGTGATTAGAGACTCTGACGTGCATATTTTAGAATCAACATGCACTGGTCCTCTGGGGAGGGGCCTATCCGCTCTGGTAATTGGCCGTTCATCAGCCTCAAAAATGGGTATTTTTGTGTTGCCAGGGTGCATTGACGCTGATTATTCCGGCGATATTGGCATAATGGTGAAAATATTCAATCCTCCCATTACTATTCCGGCATTGAGCAGGATAGCTCAACTAATACCTTTTCGAGCTGCAATCCCCAATCCTGGACAGGCCTGACGGGGAAATAAGGGCTTTGGATCTTCCGGATCCCCTCAGGTTGCTTTTTGCGAAAAAATAACTGCTCAGCGGCCGACAAAAATTGTGAACATGGAAGGACCGGATGGCACTCGTCTTACCGATGTGGCCATGATGCTTGATACAGGGTCTGACATTACTATCATCCCTAAATTTGCGTGGCCACCACAGTGGGATCTGCAGGAGACTGCCCCCCAATACCTGTCACAGGGGTATCAATCTCCTATGCAGGTTAGTCAATATTTCGTGACTGTTATAGATGACGAAGGAAACAGGGCCAAGGTAAAACCGTATGTGATGTGTACCTCACTGTGGTTGCTGGGCAGGGATGTTTTAGCCCAGTGGGGTGTCACTTTGCAGTTACATTTTCCCTAGCGGCCATTGGGGGCAGCTTCCGCCCTACTTTAAAGCTAAAATGGATTACAAAGGACCCTGTATGGGTGGACCAATGGCCGCTACCGGAGGAAAAGCTGCATCATCTAAGGGAATTAGTTAAAGAACAGTTAGATCAGGGTCATATTAAGCCGTCAACAAGTCCCTGGAACACTCCTATTTTCACCATCAGGAAAAAATCTGGAAAGTGGAGGTTGTTACAGGATCTCAGAGCCGTTAATGCATGCATGGAAAACATGGGAGCTCTACAACCAGGGTTGCCCTCACCTGTTATGCTCCCACAGGCATGGAGTTTGTTGGTAATTGATCTAAAAGATTGTTTCTTTAATATACCGCTTGACCCAGAAGACAGTGAAAAATTTGCATTTACAGTGCCTACAATTAACAGGGAAGGCCCATCGGAGCGATACCAGTGGGTAGTTCTTCCCCAAGGAATGAAAAATTCACCAACCATCTGTCAATGGTTTGTGAATTTGGCCCTGAAACCCTGGAGGAAAAAGCACCCTGACTTGATCACATACCACTATATGGATGATATTCTAATAGCAAGCCCTGAAGTTTTGCCAGCTGAGCAGGAAGAGGAACTAATTAACTGTTTAAAGGAATTTGGCCTGGTCATTGCCCCTGAAAAGATTCAAAGGCAAGCTCCTTGGAATTATCTGGGTATGGTTATCACGGAAGCCAGAATTAGACCCCAGAAGCTTAAATTGCAGACGAAAATTGACACCGTTAACTGTGTACAAAAATTGGTGGGAGACATCCAATGGATTAGGAATTTTTGCGGCATTACAAATGCGGAAATGGAGCCGTTGCTTCAACTGCTTAGGGGAGCTAAAGAGCCTGCAGAAAAGCGGAGCTTAACCCCAAAGGCTGTCGCAGCTTTAGAACGAATCGAGGAAAAGATAGCTGAAACAGCGGCCTACAGGTTCCAGGAAAGATTACCAATATCCCTGGTGGTCTATAATCGGGAAAGGGAGGTGGCGATAATTATCGCCCAGATAGATGAAAAAGGAATCCTGTTTGTACTGGAATGGGTTTTTCTCCCAAGCCACTTGCGACGCACCCTAACTCAAAGGCATGAAGCAATTGGAATGGGAATTTTGAAAGCCCGGCAACGCGTACGAACAATTGCCGGCAGAGAGCCTGATAGTATTATCCTGCCTCTAAAGACTCTGGAGTTAGTTGAAGAATGGTGTTTGAAAAGTGCAGAATTTGCCCTAGCTATTCAGGGCATTAGAGTGGACAATCATTATCCTAAGCATCCTCTCTTCCACACCTCGTTGGAGCTGGAAGAACGAGAAATCCAGAGTTCAAGACCATTATCGAATGCGATTACTGTATTCACGGATGCTAGCAGCAAAACTGGGAAATATGGGTACGCTTTCCGGGAGTCAGATCACTGGAAAACTCAGATTCGAAGGGAAACTGCATCCGTGCAGGTTCTAGAATTAAAAGCGGTAATTTGGGCATTTCTAACTTTTCATGATCGGCCCATGAATATAGTTATTGACTCCCTATATGTAGTAGGCATTGTTCAAAGAATTCATAGGGCAATTATAGGACATGTAAATAACCATAATCTTCAAGCTTTGTTCGTTCAGCTATGGAACATCATTCAACAAAGAAAGCATGCCTTTTGGGTATCGCATATTCGTAGTCATACTGCATTACCTGGCCCTTTAACAGAAGGTAATGCAGTCATAGATAGTGCCGTATCAGCAGCGGGTATGTCTTGTTTGGCGGAACAACAGGCATCAACGTCTCATTCATTTTTCCACCAATCTGCTCGAGTGTTACAACGTGAATTTAAAATTTCCTGAGCAGCAGCTCATGCTATCATAGCTGCCTGTCCGGATTGCACAAGACTGACCCCTTTACAGGAAATGGGTACCAATCCAAGAGGACTACAACCGAGGCAGATATGGCAGACAGATGTTACGGAATTCGCTCCCTTTGGCCGACTAAAATATCTACATGTTACGGTGGATACCTGTTCAAAGGCTCTCTGGGCGACCCCAGCCACTTCTACAAATGCTAAGTCAGCCTGCAAACATTGGGCTCAGGTAATTGCTGTCTTAGGAAAACTGGACATCATAAAAACAGATAATGCACCGGCGTATAAGAGCAACATCTGTAAACTTTTTTCAGCAATGGGGAATAACCCATCAGATGGGTATCCCGTATAATTCGGGTGGTCAGGCCATCATCGAGCGACACCATCGAAATTTAAAACAATTATTGTCTGCTTTGAAAAAAGAGGGGGAGATGAGTCCCTATGAGTTAACCAGTAAAGCATGCTACGTTTTGAATTAGCTCAACCCTAGAAATGATGACAACGTACCTATTTTCACTCATTTTTCAAAAAATTCAGCTGACCTTTCGGGAAAGAAGGTACAGGTGGGAGTCTTTTGTCCACAGAAACAGATCTGGGAAGGTCCAGTTGAGTTAGTTACATGGGGACGAGGATATGCTTGCGTACTTGGAGGAGACGGAGCGACCTGGGTACCAGCCAAGTGGGTACGGCCGTGGTTGCGAAAGGACAGAAACAATTAATGGACCATGAATTATAGAAATTGTTACACTTATGTGTAACCAGAATGATTATATTTGTGCTTGCAACTATGTTACTTTGTTTTTGTTCATAATATTTTGATGCATGGTATTGCCAATTCTTGTTTTTTGTAAAAAGAGGGGAAATGCTGAGGCTTACAGCTATGTTACTTTGTTTTTTGTAAATGTTGCAATGTTTATTGCTAATTTTTGTTTTTTGGAAAAAAGAGGGGGAGATGTTGGGGCCTTAGTAAGAATATATAAGAAACTGGAGTTTGTGGGGAACTGGACCAACACCTAGCAACCAAGCACCTGGAGGAGCACTAACCAGCTGGGAATCTGTAGCTGGCCAATGAGAACGCTGCTCCTTAGCGCATGCCCACCTGCACCGGTATAAAGCTCTGCTGCAGACAACAGCAGAGTGGAGTTGACTTCACTTTGTGTGGAGGTGTTGTTCACTCCAGCTCGTGGAGAAGGCTTTGGCACTCGCCACGAGTTAAACCCCCTTCATATTAAAGTGCTGCTCACTCTGATTTGTGGAGTGAGCCTCAGCATTCGAGTGACCCTCGACAAACCATAATCACATTCATACAGTAGTACCACCAAATCCAAAAAATCCTGATAGTCCCCTATAAGATAGCTGGCTATGAACCCCCACCTTAGTGCTACCCTCACCTTTCTTGGTTATTGACCATCCTAAACTTATTTCCAGGGCTGCTGCCTTATAATGCCACCCTGTGCTTGTTCTTTGGGCAGAGACATCAGTAAATCATATCCTGTCCTTTTTAGAGGTCACAGCGAATTCTGGAGCTACCTTAATAGGTGAAGGCTTATAAAGGAGACATAATGTCATAGTGTCTGAGCTTAGTGGCTGTTGTAATTTGGAGTTGATCCTTCTTTTAATGATAACAAGTGGCTTAATCCTTCTATATATACATACCATTTGCAGATAGTTCCTTTTTGTGCAAAACCTTTGGGAGGGGGAAGGGGTGTGCCTTTAAGGATAGGACTTAACAAGGGAAAAGGTCCCTGAACACTGATATTCTCTGGTGTTCATAGCTTTTCTGCCTCTTTCACTGCTTGTACTAAGGAGAGGAGTCCCTTTTCCCACTCAGAGTAACATTGCTCTGTTTCTTTAAAGGAGGGAGATAAGAAAAGCAGGAGTCATGAAGGACTTGAAGCTCCTTTATGAAAGATGCTGTTACCAGTAGGCAGACACCATTGCTTTCCTCTAAGCACATCATATCCTAGAATATTCCCTGGGTGTAAACTTAGTACCACATCCACAGCTGTCATCCTCTTTTCTCTGGGCAACCATAATTGTGTCCTAGCAAGAGGGTGTTTAACACCTGCAACTCCACTAATGACAATAAATTTTTGAGAAGGCTTAATTCCTAAGGATTCTGCTTGCAACTTGTTCAGAATACTAATCTGTGCTCCAGTATCAATCAAAAATTCTAAACTAAGTTTTTTTGGACCAGCAGGAATTGATATATAGGGTTCTTTGTTCTTAGACCACTGAAAAACAATTATCATGCGGCTTGGGTGGCCCAAGTCCCACTCCACAGTGTTTAGTATTTTGATCTCCTCAACTCCTCCCTTTGAGGCACAAATGGATTGTTTGTTGGAGCTGGGGGCAGAGGGGGGGTTTTTGTCCTGTCCGCTTGAAGGAGGAGGTTCAGTCACTTTATGTTCCAGGATTTCAACCAATTTCTTGATACAGCCAGTGGATTGCCCATGCAACATAGAGTGGGGCACTCCCAAAGCAAATGCTTGCCGCCATAAGTTATTGTGCAGAGGATTGTAAATTTGATTTACAGATCCCGGTGGACCCCTAGAGGGTCATATTTTGGGTACGTTGACCTTCTAATTTTATCTTGTGAAACACCTTCCTACTTCTCCCTAATTGTTCTGGCGGAGGTTCAAGGTCCGACCTCACCTCGCCATCTGTTGTCCATGACTCATCATGTCATGTAACAGATCTGCCCAAGTAGGGATGTTTAAAGGGGGGGCCTGAGGGTTCTGATCATTATGTCATCAGGCCCTAACGACCCTTTCTTTAGATGGACTGGGTCTACTGGAACCATTAACAGAACATCAAAACATCCTTGGTCATACATTGCCTGAATGCAAGCTGCTTTTTGCATTGCTTCCGATAAACCAGACAATCATCTAATTTTGATTACTAGTGGTTCGTCTCTTTCTCTGGGGTCTATTCCCCCTGCCCAATAAGCAACTGGAGCAGTAATAGATCGATTATCATCTGGGAACTTCTCATCTAGAAACACTCCTGGTCCCCAGAAACCTAATGATTCTTCTCTGTCTAACAGTATTCTGTCACCACCTGATAGAGAAACTCTCCACAAACATTTGGTTTCATTTCCCCCAGGTTTTCTTGAAAATGTACTCTGCAATTCTCCTAATTCTGAACCTGAATAAGGAGTAGTCCGAATTGTAGTGCGGGGATTCCGACCTTGTGGCCCTTCAGATTTTTCCGTCTTGATCAGTGGCCAAACAGCCACTGGCTCTGAGGATTCTTCTTCTATCTATCTCCTTCCTATCTTCCTTATCTGAATCTCCCCATATGTCCCCGTCCCAATCCTCAGGCTCAGTGTTAGTAATTAACTTTATGATTTGTCACACATTAGAGGGTGTGCCATTGGGCATTGGGGTGCCTGCATTAGTATTGTTTCAATTTGCTACTCCAGTAATTGGGTACGTTGATTTTCTTTCTGTAATTCATGCTTCAAGCATTAAATTTCTGAGTCCTTATTCTGATAATCTATTTTCAATTTCTCAGTTTATAGTCTGTCTGTGCCTGAATTAGGCAACTGCCCAGAATGCCGGGCAAGAAGAAGGCAAGAAGAATCTGAAAGGAGCAAGAAGAGGGGAGGAAGAATCCAAAAGGAGTGAGAAGAGGGCAGGGAGAATCCTTAAAGAGCAAGAAGAGAGCAGGAGGAGTACAAAAGGAGAAAGAAGCATCCAAAAGGAGCAAGAAGAGAGCAAGAAGCATCAGAAAGGAGCAGGAATAAAGCAAGAAGAAACTGACAGGAGAAAGAAGAGAGCAGGAGGAATCCAAAAGGGACAGGAAGAGAGCAAGAATAGTCTGAAATGAGCAATAAGAGAGCAGGAAAAGTACGAAAGGAGCAAGAAGAGAGCAAGAAGAGTCTGAAAGGGGCAAGAAGAGTTCATAACAGGCAAAAAGAGCAGGAAATGTCTGAAAGGAACAAGAAGAGAGCAGGAAGAGTCCGAAAGGTGCAAGAAGAATCCCAAAGCGGCAAGAAGAGTCCACAATTGGCAAAAACAGGGCAGGAAGAATCCAAAAGGGATAAGAAGAGAGCAAGACTAACACGAAAGGTGCAAGAGGAGAGCAAGAAGAATCCAAAAGGAGCAAGCATCTGAGAGGAGCAAGAAGAGTCCAAAAGGGGCAAGAAGAGTCCTCGCCAGGTCTTCTGCAGCAGTTCTCATTATAATATGTATTTAATTTACATAACTTTTTAAATGCATATTATAAATCTGTATTATATACACATATATAAATATGTGTATCTATGTGTAAATAAATGACATTTTACAAAATGGTGTTCTCCAGGGCAAAAAGAGGTGGAATAGCTAGACTATGCAACCAGAAGAGGGGAGGGACTTCAGAGACAAGTGGGATGATTACCAGTAGGAGCTACCAGGAGTTGTGAATAGGACACCTGTCACTTCTTAATGTGGATAAAATTTGTCCTTATACTGCTCACCAAGTTTAACGTGAGCCAGCAGTGTGCCCTTGCAGCAATGCTGGACAGCAGTATCCTTGCCTGCGTTAGGCAGAGCATTGCCAGCAGGTCAAAGGAGGTGATTATTCCCCTCTACTCAGCACTGATGAAATGCCATTTGGAGCGGTGTCCAGTTTTGTGCTCCCCAGTACAAGGAAGACATGTACATACTAGAATGAGTCCAGCAAAGGGTCACAGAGATGATGGAGCATCTCTCATATGAAGAAAGGTTGAGAGAGCTGGGATTGTTTAGCCTGGAGAAGAGAAGGCTGAGAGAGGACCTTTTCGGTGACACCCAGTGAAAGGATGCATGGTAATGGGCGCAAATTGAAAGTCCACTTAAACATAAAAAAAAAAAAGTCTTTTTTACTGTGAGGGCGGTCAAACAGTGGAAGAGGTTGCCCAGAGAGGTTGTGAAGCCTCCATCCTTGGAGTTATTCAAAATCTGACTGGATATGGTCCTGAGCAACCTGCTTCAGGTGACAGTGCTTTGTATAGTGGGGCTAGAATAGATGATCTCCAGAGGTTCCTTCAAACTTCAACCATTCTGTGACATATATGCCAATTAAGAACCCATAGCTTATATACTGTAAAGAATTATGTACCTCTGTTCCAAGTTGGGTCACAGATGCTGGAAAGCAGCTCCATGGAGAGGGATTTGAGAGTCCTTGTTGACAACGTTAACCATGAGCCAGCAATGTGCCCTTGTGGCCAAGAAGACCACAAGAAGACCAACAGGATCCTGGCCTGCTATAGGAGGAGTGTTGCCAGCAGGTCGAGGGAGGTGACCCTCCCCCTCTACTCAGCTCTGGTGAGGCTACACCTGGAATACTGTGTGCAGTTCTGGGGTCCCCAGTACAAGAGGGATGTGGAACTTCTAGAGAGGGTCCAGCACAGAGCAACAAAGATGATTAAGGGACTGGAGCATCTATCGTATGAGGAAAGACTAAGAAGTGAGCTGGCCTTGTTTAGCCTAGAGAAGAGAAGATTGAGAGGGGTCTTATCAATATGTATAAATACCTGAGAGGAGAATGTAAAGAGGATGGGGCCAAACCCACCTGGATGAAACCCTGTGCCACATGCACTAAGTGTCCCTGCTTGAGCAGGGAGGTTGGACTAGATGATCTCTAGAGGTCCCTTCCAACCTCAACCATTCTGTGATTCTGTGAGATGGCAGATGTTTTATATGTTTTTTTTTTCCCCACTATTCCATGAAATACTGTTCTATTCTAGCACTATTTTTTCTGGATTTCTGAAAACAACTGAAAACACAGCACAGTGGGAAAAAACAGGCTGAACCAGGTCTATTAATGACTAGTTCACAGGCAGATGAAGGACAGTAGTACAAAGCACAGGGGATGTGTCACAACCACTAACAATGTGTAAGATTAACAAATTATAGTGTGTGTTCAGGCAGCAGAATTACTGCTAATGCTTATCCACTTTAAAGTGACTGTTTATGAATAGTGACCTTTTTGAGATAGATGTTCCATGCCAGTATTTAAAGGAAACAAATAGTAGCAAAGCATTTGATCTCCTTGAGATGATTACACATGAACATCCTTGGTGTGAGAATTGTGTGTACAAGAAGAAATCTGTGACTTGGAATCAATCCAGAAGTCTTGGTTATTCCTAACTTAATAGCAGAAAAAGAACCCTTCTGCATCTCTCAATATGAAGAGAGCACTAGAATATTCTGTAAATTTGCCATACTGCACAAAGATTCTGTAAGGAAATTCACCTATTTTTATCTGCTTTGCAGCTTTCTATGCTATCTAGATTGGCTACTGAAAGTCATTTCAGCTAAAAAAAAAAAAAAAACGCATACATTGCAATTAGAAAATAGCAATTGGCAATTAGCGCAACTAAGTGGAGTACACTGCTTGCCCCAGGAAAATGCTAGAGCATTTCTTCACCCAGAGCGTGCAGGAGCCTCTCAAATTTGCAAGGAGTTGACAACTACTAGCATATTTCTTCACCCTGAGCGCACCTTAGCCCAGCATTCCAGGTAAGGGGAGGAGAGGGATATGCACAGTCCAGCCAGAGGAGTTGGTCAGGTGTCGTTCCCGATCCCTGCTCTACTCGCCACTGCTAGACTCTGTCTTTTATACCCTTAGGAAAGGATTACATGACTGTGATGTGGTCATCCTTGTGACCCTTCCAGTATCTTCAGGCGAGTTTTAGTCCCTTATCAAGTGTTTTGCAAGTGTATAGTGTGTTTTGCAAGTGTATCTATCTGTTCTTTGGCGAGTTGGGTACTGTTTGCAAATTTTAGCCAAAGGAGACCACCCTGCCTCCATAAGACTTCCTATTTCCCTTTTTTTGGGGGGGGAGAATGCCAAAAGTTTCTCCATCCCTCCATGCAATTCAGTGGTTTCGGTTGTTAACTCTTTACTCACCCATCAGGTAGGACAAGTATGTACTCAGAAAAACATGAAAATGGTAAAGCACCTACATTTTTTCCCTCCATACAGTAGAAGACACTTTATTTACTAAGGGGAAAATATTGCTACACTTTTGGCACATTTCAGCATTCTATTTAGCAAATACTTTTAGGCCTGTGCCAGCATTTCAACTAAGATGGGCATAAAGATTGATTATGGAACCATATATGTCCTTGTTCCAGTCAATCAGTCAATATTGTTTGTTTGTTTAGTATTACACTAGAAAGTTCTTTATGCTCTTGAGGAGGGAAAAAAAGGAACAACTACCATCAGCCAGGCAGGATTTCAGTTAGCTTTTTTACTTTTATTAACAAGCATATAATATTATTTGGCGAAACACTGGATACAAGCTTCACTATCATAAAATCAAAACATTAAGCAATAATAACAAAAAGATTATTTGGACAAAAACTAGCTACCAATAGTACAAAAATCACACAGGAAACAAAGCATAAAAATGTAAACTCTAAAGAGAAACCAAGTAAAAAATATCGTCCTACACTTGTGATAGTTTCAGTATCTTTATTATGCCATATAGGATAAAGGCTTAGTGATCGCACTGACTTCTTGTCCCATTAACTTTAATATTGTTGCAGAAAGAAAGAACAAGTTCTCCTTTTGCCTATTTATATTATTTGGATAAAAGGACACTATTAAACTAATGTTTTAAGTTAAAAAAGATACAGAAACATCAGTCTATCCTTCAAAAATTAGAACTCCATCTTACAGACACACATTTAAGCAACTTTGTCCACATGAATAATTCCACTGGTCTCAGTGGACCCATCCAAGTTAGCAATAAAGTTACCACTCTAGGAATTTGTAGAACTGTGATTTTAGTCCCTGTCCTAAAATCTGATCTCAACAAGTTGTTATGGCTTCAAAAGATTTCTAAGAAAACTTAAGGATCCACTCAAGTAGATCAAACAGCAAGAGTGGAGTTTAAATTTGTATATAGGTATATCACAACTCCATTGTAAAAATGTGACTGTTGGCTTGCCACAAAAGGCAGGTACCTAGAGAGTGTCTGTACCTGATTGTAGATTTTGATGAAAGCAGACATTGAACCATTTTCCCATGTTAATGTTACACACCTTAATGCTCTCTCTGCACTTTTAAAAGGCATTGACTAAAGTCAGTGTCTCTCAATTATAGTTAAGTGCATCTTATGCAAAGATTTTAGCGTGTATGACATTTTTTTCTTGTCTTCAGGCAGAGGGACTGAAGTGTAGGTTGCATTAAAATCTCTGGTGAAACATCCAAACTGAATTGATTACCCGAGGAAATACAGAAACTAGATTTTTCTGTACAATTCACTCTTATGTACTAAACATATTTCTTAAGTACTGCTGACAAAACACATTTACTAATGTACAAACTAGTTGGCTCTTTCCTATTATATTTAACTCAATGGTAAGATTAATAATATTGTAAAATAGGCTAGCTGTATAGTTACATTTAAAATCCAGTAGGAACAAACCAAAGCAAAACAGTGAATCTCCTAAAAATAATTATGTTGTTATAACAAGAGCCAGATAAGCTTTCAAAGGCTCATAGTCCATTGAAAAAAATAGCACTATCATAGCTGTAGTCTGATATTTTTGCAGTCCCATATTCCCAGAGATGATAGCGTTGTGTATACTATTGCACAACCAATAAAACACAAACATTCCCCTGTTAGATGATACACAAATATAATGGACATAACAATGGCACAAGCAAATTCCAAGTAGGCTGCCATTTCTTACAGATTACTTCCACAATTCACATTGAAGTTTCTTGCCAGATCATTTATTTTAAAATATTGGCAGTGGGTAATTCTTGCAGTTACACATTTTAAGTTCCCATAAAATCCCAAATTTCATTCTTTTAAAAAAGGCACCCCCTCCCCCAAACAAATGAAAGTTCCAAACAAAAACCTATTGAATGCACATATGAAAAAAATCTACATTCCTTTTCAATTTAGAAGTAGATGCTACATTTACAATTAAAACATATGCTTTATGTTTTGGATCCATTGCACAAAAACTTAAGTAATGCTCTTTATCCACACATAACAACGACATACAAATAAAAGTCATTCAAACTCAATATTAAAAGAAGAAGCTTTAAAAACATTTTATAATTTTATATGCCTGTAAATAAATCTGGACCACTGAAACCAAAAATATTTGGATGATAAAATAAGACAGAATGCTTAATATAATAAATAATTTATAGAAATTTTAATTTTTAAATCTCCCAAATCTTATTTAAATTCAATATTATATATTTTATCTGAATTATCTATTTTTAATGAAAACTACATCTAGTGAGACTCTGAGCCTGGGGTAATTCACTCTCATTGCTGCTGAGGATAATGCAACAAGATATCTTTTATTGCAATTATTTTACAAGTTAGTTAAAGTTTTAAGTTTTAATTACTTCACAGTAATGCTATCTTCATTAAAACCAAAATAAATTGAATGTAACCTCAGCAGGAATCAAGCAATATCTATACCAAGCCCAACTTTCAGATTTAAATATACAAAAGTAAAACAATCAGTATTGTTTTACCTAATATAATCTGGACATTAAACCAACTGTTTCTTAAGCTTCAAAGAAGTGAAACCTCTGATTTGATTTGAGTTGTAGTCTAGTCTTTCTATAAAGCTAGAAAATAAACAAATGGTGCAGATGATAGATATCATTCCAACCCTCCCCATGGGAAATAGGTTTTGTAATGAAGATATTGTGACATGATTTAGAAAAATAGAGGTTTGGAGTTCTGTTTGTTTGTTCATTTGTTTTTTAATACTGGTGAGGTTTTATCAAGTTTAAACACATTACAAAAGCAGTTGCACACAGTTATGAGCAATAATCAGCTATAGGTGTCAACACTGGCTACAGATGTGTACCTATACAGATATCAACAGATTTAAATATATTGATATGGCACCATAACAAATCCAATTTATTCCAAAGGTAGATACAAACTTGCGAATATATATTCTGTACTGTAGATTGTAACAGCAAGACTTCAAACCGATTGGCAGAAAGCTTTCTGAATTTACATGCTTATAACTGCTAACCTCTTTTCAGTTGTACAACTACACAGGGAAATATTAAAATCTCAATATATTTCAATAGCACCGCATCAACATCTGATGTTACAGTAAGTTTCCACAGTGTACATATTCTGAGGTAGACTAATCACAAATACATATATATTATATATATTTCTTAAACCCTTAGACTGCAGCTGAACAATTAATTAGACATTTACATAGTCCATGGGCTTGATTTCCATGTCTATGTCAGGTATAGCTCAGTATCTGTACATTTGGGGTGCATGGAGGATGGACTCTCTGGGAGACTCACCAACTAGAATCAGCCCCTTTTTCACACTCAGAAATGTGCAATGATAGCCACAATAACAGCGTCACAAAGGGCTATTATGACAATTTGTGTACACATCCATATCACCTGCATTCACTGTTCTGTGAAAACTTATCCCCAAAAGTATAGACTCAAAAGATCGCACCTGTCTTCTGCCACTTCCATTAATGCTAAAAATAGATAAAAGCTAAATTGTAGATAAGAGTGTACAGAAAGAGTACAGCAAAATCAGAGCAAACTACAAATTCTCTCTCTCAAATACACACTAAGCCTTGATGTGAAAAAGTCCTGTCTAACCTAGGTGTTCAAATGTAGTAGTCTCATGTCCTCATTCGCCGAGATGGCAGTACTTCACTGACCTTGTTGTGGTTCTCTCAACCATCCCCATAGTTCAGTAGGCTCTTTTTCTTTCTTTGTATTTTTTTTCTCACCATTCATATCTATGGCTATATCTTAAAACAAGGAAGCCTGTTCCCAAAGACAAAGTGAACTTAAAACTTCCCTCTGGCAGAAGAACTAGGAATGGGGTACTGAAAATTCCAATTTAGAAAAGCATGGGAGACATGCAGAGGAATGTGGTGCTTGAAGAACTCAAGAAGAGGCAACAGGAGATGCAATACTTGAAGGCTTTCTTGCCGAGGAGGGGAACACAGCTGGAGAAAGCAGGACAGTGCTAACAGGCATACTGATTTTCTTAGCCATTCATTAACATTTTATTGAAGAAAACAATGTAGCAACTGCCATTTTCAGGTGACAGAAAAACTCTTCTAAGATTTAGAAAATTAATAGCCTCCAACTCCGAATAATACTGCATATATTCTTTTCAGTGACTTGAGATCCCCTGTCAGACACACTCATGTACATGCTATATATAATACTTTACAGCGTGCAGCAATCACTTTCAACTACTACCACATTTTTATAAAGCTGACTATTTTAAAAAGCCTTTCAAGCAACACAGTCAACACCCTGCTAAGCACTACTGAAGGTGTATTCTCTAAGGTGTGTGCACATGTGTACACAAACACACATACACATATGGTAGTTTGCATCTCTCAGGGCTTGACACGAGCAAAATTATCAGTTAATACCAGAAGGTGTCCCTGTAATTTAATGTAATCTGACCTCCAAGATAACTAGTAATTGTGCTAAAGAAAGCTGTGGTTTCATGAAGAAACCAGTAAAAGAAACCCAGAATTGGTTTGCAAATAACTGAAGAATTTTTAGCTAGTGAAATGGAAACTTGTGCTGTATTAAAAAAAAAAAAGCCCAACAGTCACTGTTTCAACATCTAATGAAATAGCAAATTCTCCATAAAGTAAAATTAGATTTTTGAAAGCCCCAATTATATGACCCATTACTTTAAAACAATTTCACAAATTCATCACTTCTGAGTATTTGTTATGATCTGATATAATTTATGCCAGGCAAAATATTAAGGCATATTAAAAATCAAGCAAAATAATTTCTGTTAAATCAGCATAAAAAGGAGAGTATCAAAACATTACTGAAATACAAAATAAAGGAGACCAAATATTGTGCAAAATGAATGAAGTTATTGGATCTCTAGGTTTTTAGGAAGTTTTTAATGCAGCATAATAAATATCACCAATCACTATATCATTAGCTATGTTCAATGCTCTGTAGGATGACTTGATTGAAGTTGGCATAACTGTGTATACTACACAAACAAGAAACATAAAACAAGAACATCTTTGAAAAAAATAAGTTTTAAAGTTTCAAGACAACCTAAATGTAGTAATTTGGTGTTAAAAGTAACATTTTCAATCACTTCCACATTTTTAAATTTATTTTTGTGTTGTGTAACTACAAAGAGAGGAATCAGGCTGAGCTCCATGGAACTGTGAAGTGTTTTCACTGTAAACTTAGCACTCATAGAATCTTGTTGAGTTGTAATTTATTCAATTTGTACAAAAAAAAAGTATAAATGTTTTTGTCCAAAAATCTGGGCAGCATGTTCTAGAAGAAATATTCAGAAGGATACTCTGCTATGAAAACACTACAGTCTTCCAAAGTGATTCTGCTGCTTTGCATCACAGTGCTGCACTAAGGTGCCAGATGATCGTCTCTGCAAAAAACTGTGTCCAGGACAATAAAATTTTCTTACAGCAAGTCCATTTTGGGTCTGTAATGTAGAAGTAGAGGTGCTTTCTGCAAGACAAAATCATCAGATGGGTTAACAAGCAAAACCAAAATGAATTAATCTACTTGGCAAACAAAATTTATCTTTTTTATAAGCTAAAGCTTGAAGGGTCTGTCAGAGTAGCTATATTTTGACTTTCCAAAATTTCACCAAGATGGCCCACCTATGGAGTCCAAAACAAGAAATGATGAATCCTTCTACTTTTGTTTCAGTAACTGATCAAGCTAAGAGTAGCTATGCTAGGTCTGGACATCTAGATGTGGAAGAATTGTGTGAAAGCAGGAACTGAGAGGAAAACTAGGGCCTAATAGAAGTTATGGCATTACAAAAGCTTGCTTGGGGTGATACACAGTTGCCACTTCCAGGATGGTTGGTACGCACGGACTCAGCTCCTCCACGGTTCCCTAGGCAACACAATCTGCCCTCTTCACAGCTGCAAAGAGGAGTAACGGAGGATGGAGCAGAGTGAAGACACCGTGGCCAAACTCTGTTGTACTCCCTGTGCTGGGCTGCTGATAAGCTGCACAGTGGCTGTCCAATGGGAGATATACGATAACATGTCCGGTGCTGAGCCAGCAAGGGTGGCAAATCACTCCTTTTGGATGAACTTTACTTGAACTTTGCTCATTATAATGTCAAAAACACACCTCCATCCCAAAAGTTATAGTTGATCACACTATTTGGGAACTCGATTCGCTCCTAGGAAGGCAATCGGACCTACGGTCCACGGACTGCTCTTGAATCCGATACTGATTTGATATCTCCTTCCCCCCCGCCCCGCCACTACCACTACGGCTTTCAAACTGCAACATTTCACACTAGAATAGGTAGCTATTCCCACCAAGGGCCGATTGCAGATGTTTGGAGAAGAACTTAAGAACAGGGCAAGTGGTAGTCTCCAGAATGCTTACCCATCTCATACAATTCAGGGATTTCCTAAGCCAGATATGTGGCCTTGTATTAATATTCTTCACTCAGTTCTTCTTCTGTGAAGTTACCCATCGCTGTGAAAACTTCTAACATCACAACATCCTGCAGCACAGAGTTCTACAGTTCAACTGCTATATGTTGTGTAAAGAATTGTCATAAAAGCCTCTTCTGTTTGAGTTTGTGTGAACAGTTTCTATAGGCATTTATGTGTGGATGGAAAAATAGTTACCAGAAAAGAGCAGGCCAAAGAGATTTTTTTCAATCACTATTGGAAAGCAGACAACGGAAGACCAATAGTGATTGAAGAAAACCAGAGGTTCACTTTACAAGCTCAGACAGTGGGAATAAAACATATGTTAAGCATGTTAAAGCACAGGAGAAGACTGAAAACAATACTGAGAAACAGTTTAATAATCAAGTTGACTCAGAATAAGTGCTGCAGTTCAGACCAGGAAACAGGTAAAAGATAAGAAGGGCCATCTGAAAGAGAACAAATAATCTTAGACTATCATAATATGCTACATGAAGCAATACAGAGCACTCTCAAAACAGTGCAAAGAATTTATATTTGGCCAAAAATGAAGCAAGAAAGTGAGCACATAATTAAAAACTGCATACGATACACAATGATACACAATGATACAAAAGCAAACTAGTAAAACTAAGCTGCCACCTCTATTACATCAGAAAAGCCACGAATCCTGGCAAATACTGCAAATGGATTTCATGAACTAAAGAAGGATGTCAGTATCTCGTTGTCATCATAGATATCTTTTCAGGATGGTTTAAAGCTTTTCGCACTAAAAAGAATACAGCCACTGTAACTGGAAAAATATCATTTAAGGAAATTACCTTTAGGTATGGAACACCAGTGGAGATAGGATCAGATAAAGGATACACTTTCATAAGTGTATTAACTCACGTCTTAATGAGTAACCTGGGGATTAAACAAAGACTGCATACATCCTACTGTGGGAAACTGAGAAACCGTGAGAAACTGTGGGAAGCTGTGGGAACGATGAAAGTTAGGAGTGAGAAACTGTGAAAGTTAGGAATAACAGATTAGCAGATAGAGAAACCTAAAACACAGGCTGGACGCACCAGTCTCTGGTTGTTTACCTGTTGTCCGTTAGCAGGATTGGACCCAGATAGCAATAGAGTCAAGGAATTGGCTGGAGGCAGGGGGAGGGAGCGTGTGGACAGTGTATGCTCACATACTCGGAGAATATATAAGTTTGGTCTGATGCTCAATAAAACGGCTTCTGGTCCTAAACCTTAAGCCCCTGCTCCTTTCGATGACTCCCACAAATGGCGCCTGAATAGGGACCGAGATAGGCGAACGGGGAAGATCGTGAGGTGGAGAAAACTTGACAGGACAGACAAAGGACAACATCTACGCGGCTGCAACTGATAAACGGTAATGAAGCTCTGAACCATGGGGGAGTGCGAGCATTGGAAGCTCTGGCACTGGGACGTGGGAGCCTAGCTGTCGAGGATGATGGGGGGATCCATGACAAAGGAGCAGGAAAAATTGCTGCAGACTATGCAGCATGTTTTAGATAGATCCAGGAGAGGTCAGGATATCCAAACCGGGGATTTGATCTGTCTTTTAAAATGGGGATTAGACAATTGTGACATTTTAAGTGAGACAACAATATGCGATCCCGGGGCCTGGGAGGAGTTCAGTGCAGTTTTGTGGGACTGGGCTACCCGAGGGGACTTTGCGGCATCATCACTGTTGCGCTCGTGGCGTATTGTATGTGAGGCATTGCGAGAATACGCGGTTACATCAGAAACAGGGATAGAAGGGAGCGCGGCCCCCACCTCCCCCACCCCCTCCAAGCGATTCAAGACCTCCACTTTTGCCATCTTTGTTATCTTTGCCACCTTTGTGGAAGACCGCTATCCACCAACGTATACTTATCCGCCCCCTCCAGCCTTGGGTCTTCACACACAGCCTCCCCTCCCCTCGGACCGGGGATTGCAGGAGGTTGTGGTGCCACCACCAGTGGAGCCAGGCGGAGATCGTAAAAGGGAAAGAATCGAGAATCTGTGGGCAACGGTTAGGCGTGAGGCGTTGCAGGATGGTGATTTCGATATAGGAGAGGCAGCAGGACAGGAAATGGAAGATAACTCGGGCGATCCGTTGCAGATGCTTGCCGGTGCTTATGCGTCTCTTGCTGCGACTCGGTCGGCAGGTTCTGGGGCTTGCTATGTGTGCGGACAGATGGGTCACTTTAAGCGAGACTGTCCGCGGCCGACGTAAACCGCCTGCGGCACCGGGACCCTGCCCCCGCTGTGAAAAGAGAAGGCATTACACGCATCTATGCCGCTCTTTAACTCGTGGAGATGGGTGAATTTTGCCTAAGGGGGAGAAACGGGAAGCACATCGCGGGGGGTGCTCGCGTGAGAACACTGCATTTTACCTAGCGGCCACTGATGCGCAGCTGACTCCCGCCCTCACGTGGCTCACGGACAAGCCAGTGTGGGTGGATCAGTGGCCCCTCCCTGCGGAGAAGCTGCACCACCTTCGCGAACTTATCGCAGACCAGCTACATCAAGGGCACCTTCAGCCATCCACCAGCCCGTGGAACACGCCTGTGTTTGTCATTAAAAAGAAAAGCGGGAAATGGCGATTACTACAAGATCTACGTAAAATTAATGAAGACCTCTAATAACCTGGGGGCGAGGGTCTGCTTGTATTCATGTTGCAGGACAAAACCGTTGGGTACCAGCACGTTAGATAAAGCCGGCATTATCAACACTGACGGCTGCGGAGAGAGAAGATCCCGAGGAAGAGTTCCAACAATCATCGGAGGACTAATCCTCTATGGACTTGCTGCAACCAAAGCGATCACTGCAATGCCAGCACCACCACTTCAACCTCAAGAGAATGTGTGGGTAACCTTGGCGCACCTGGGGAACTGGACTCAAACAAATATTTGTAATGGGATGTATAGTGCTAACTGTAATCATAATCCCTTGTATGTATTTGCCATGTCTCATACAATGGATACGTGCCTTAGTGGAAAGAACGATAACAACTGTTCTAAAGAAGAATGTGAATTTAGTCACCACCGTTGAAGAAAAGAAGAAGAAGAAGAACTTGCTGAACTGTTGGGAGGTTTTACAGCGTTGCCAAAGCCAACTCCTTGGCTATTGCGCTTTGGGTCCTTAACTATGCCTGGTGCTAGAAAACAAAAAAGGGGGAGATGTGGGAAACTGAGAAACCATGAGAAACTGTGGGAAGCTGTGGGAATGGTGAAAGTTAGGAGTGAGAAACTGTGAAAGTTAGGAATAACAGATTAGCAGACAGAGAAAGCTAAAACACAGGCTGGACGCACCGATCTCTGGTTGTTTACCTGTTGTCCGTTAGCAGGATTGGACCCAGATAGCAATAGAGTCAAGGAATTGGCTGAAGGCGGCGGGAGGGAGCGCGTGGACAGTGTATGCTCACATACTCGGAGAATATATGTTTGGTCTGATGCTCAATAAAATGGCTTCTGGTCCTAAACCTTAAGCCCCTGCTCCTTTCGATGACTCCCACATCCTATCACCCACAATCCTCCAGAATGGTAGAAAGAATGAATCAGACTATTAAAAATAGTCTAAAGAAAACTGTAGGAAAATATCCAAAACAATGGTCTGGAAAATTACCCTTCATATTAGCAGCTTTAAGGAATAATGATAGATTAAGTACTGGTTTACAATCATTTAACATTTGGACAACCCATGCCTTGGTGACCTTATACCCAAGACCAGAACGGTCCTGAAGAATCAGTAAAAACATTACAACAGGATAAAGAAGAAATCAAGGCTCAGATGGAAGCAATATAAGAAAAAATAGGTTGCAAGAGCATTGGTTTCTAGTTCAGTCAGAGCCATACCTGTGCCTGGCCATGGACCCCAATGATCCTGACCTGTGAATTGACTTCCCAGCTTGACCTCAGGCACACCTTGCCAATAGAGACCTACCTGATTATCACCCGACTGTGCCTGTCTCTGGCTACCCTCACCAGATCTGATCCTGACCTGCAGATTCACTTCCTGGCTCGACCTTGGACCTGACTAATTGCCATTAACTTGCCTAATGATCTGGACGCTTGGTTGAACCTGGCTACCATGTCCGTGCCTGCCTTGTTCACCTTGTTTGGGTACTGTAGAGCTGGGCCCTGACCAGAAAGTCCCCTACGCTGCCAGCTGTGCTATCATCGCTCTCTGCAACTACCTGAAAGGAGGTCTCTTCTCCAGACTAACTACAGATAAGAGGAAATGGCCTCAAGTTGTGCCAGGGGTCGGTGTTGGGGCTGGTCCTCTTTAATATCTTTATCGATGATCTGGATGAGGGGATGGAGTGCACCCTCAGCAGATTTGCAGATGACACCAATCTGGGAGGAAGAGTTGATCTGCTAGAGGGTAGGAAGGCTCTACAGAGGGATCTGGACAGGCTGGATCAATGGGCTGAGACCAACCGTATGAGGTTCAAGATAGGCCAAGTGCCAGGTCCTGCACTTTGGTCACAACAACCCGATGCAGCGCTACAGGCTTGGGGAAGAGTGGCTGGAGAACTGCGCAGCAGAAAAGGATCTGGGGGTGTTGGTCGACAGACGGCTGAACATGAGTCAGCAGTGTGTCCAGGTGGCCAAGAAGGCCAACAGCATCCTGGCTTGTATCAGGAACAATGTAGCCAGCAGGACCAGGCAAGTGATCATCCCCCTGTACTCGGCGCTGGTGAGGCTGCACCTCGAATGCTGTATTCTGTTTTGGGCCCCTCACTACAAGAAGGACATGGAGGTGCTGGAGTGTGTCCAAAGAAGGGCAACGAAGCTGGTGAAGGGCCTGGAGCACAGACCTTATGAGGAGCAGTTGAGGGAGCTGGGGTTATTTAGTCTGGAGAAGAGGAGGCTCAGGGGAGACCTTATTGCTCTCCACAACTACCTGAAAGGAGGTTGTAGTGAGGTGGGGGTCAATCTCTTCTCCAGAATAACTACGGATAGGACAAGAGGAAATGGCCTCAAGTTCCACCAGGGGAGGTTCAGGTTAGATATTAGGAAAAATTTCTACATGGAAGGAGTGGTGAAGCATTGGAACAGGCTGCCCAGGGAAGTGGTGGAGTCGTCATCCCTGGCAGTGTTCAAGAAACATGTAGATCAGGCACTTAGGGACATGGTTTAACAGTCATGGTGTTGACAGGCTTACAGTTGGACTCGATCTTGAAGGTCTTTTCCAACTATTATGATTCTATATTTTCATCTCCTGTATCAGCCTCATAGGTCAACTGATGGAGTATGACTAGATAACTGGTCAGTTAGACGGGTTGAAAACTGTCTAATCTGCTGGGCTCAGAGGACTGTGATCAGTGGCATGAAGTCCATCTGGAGACCACTCACTAGTGGTGTCCCACAAGGATTAATACTGGGGCCAATACTGTTTAACTTGTCTCCTGAATGATGGGACAGAGTGCACCCTGAGGAAGTTGTAGGTGATACAAAACTGGAAGGAGTGGCTGATACACCAGAGGGTTGTACTGCCATTCAGATGGACCTTGACAGACTGACGAAGTGGGCAGACAGGGATCTCAAGTTCAACAAAGGGAAATGCCAAGTTTTGTGCCTGGGGAGGAATAACCCCATGCACCAGGGTAGGTGCTGACCTGCTTGAGAGCAACTTTGCCACATTAGCACATTGTTGGCTCATGTCCAACTTGTTGTCCACCAGGACCCCTGGGTCCTTTTCTGCAAAGAAGACCAACAACATTATGGACTGCTTTAGAAAGCATAACCAACAGGTCAAGAAAGGTTGTTATTCTCCTCAGCCCTGAGGAGGCCATCCCTGGAGTCCTGTGTCCAGGTCTGGGCTCCCCAGTACAAGAAAGACATGGACATACTGGAGTGAGTTTGGTGAAGAGCCACAAAGCTGATGAAGGGATTGGAACATCTGACCTTCAAGGAGAGACTGACAGAGCTGGGATTGTTCAGCCTGGAGAAGAGAAGGCTTGGGGGGAATCCTAGCAATGCGTATAAATACCTGATAGGAGGGTGTCAAGAAGACAGAGCCAGACTCTTTGCATTAATGCCCAGTGATAGGACAAGAGTCAGTGGGCACAAAGTGAAACACAGAAAGGTCCATCTGAACATAAGGAAAAACTTCTTTACTGTGAGGGTGTGGTCGGTTATATAGATATAGCAGTATGGCTTCGTGCTTGACATAAGCTGACTTGGCCTGACTTAGGCTTAGGGCCTGGCGCTCGGAAGATCTCGTGATGTTACGGAAAGCAAAGGGTTAACAGAAATTAAGGCGAGTCAGCTGTCTTTGAAGAATCAGTACCTAGCCATGTGGAGTGGCATTGTTGCTGATTGGTGGCAGAGCAAGCTTCCGCATTCTAAAGGAGTATAAATGTAGTGAGCAGTAAACAATAAACGGCACTCCAACCATATTGGTGTTACGTGGTTTGTCCCCTAGCGGGGTAGGATGGCCCCGGAGAGCCCGACCTCTGAGTGAACACCTTTTGTTGCTGGAGCCCGGAGACGGCTACGAGCTGAGACCGGAGACAGTGGCCGGCAACAGAGGGTGACTGAGCACTGGACCAGATTGCCCAAAGAGACTGTGGAGTCTCCATCCTTGGAGATATTCAAATCCCAACAGACATGGTTCTGAGCAACCTGCTCTAGGTGACTCTGCTTGAGCAGGGGGTTGGACTACATGATGTCCAGAGGTATCTTCCAACCTCAACCTTTTTATGATTCTATGAATTTACCAAGAATATGGATACAGAAGTTACTGAAAGGTTTACCTCCACAGGCTATTTAGTCTAGCTCCCCCTCCTTCCTACTCACAGCAAGACAAAATGTAATCATATCTCTAAAAAGCAAGGAAGGGGGATGGTATGTTTTGCATGTTATTTTAACTTGTGTGTATTCCTTATATACTAACAGTATTGTTTTATGTTTTGATTTTTGCAAGACAAAATTGTATTTAACTCCATCAATAAGCAAAGGCTGGCAAAGTTATAATGTAACAAGGTAAACTTTAAGGCAAAACCAAGGAGCTGAAATACACAGCCTGTCACAAGAGCCTCATTCAGTAGCAGTTACTAACCTTCAGTTATAATGAGCTGTACACATCGGAACTTATTGGACTCAGAGCTTTCCTAAAATTGCAGGAACTCTTAACTTGGCATTGCACCCTATAGTGGTAGTTTTGTTATGTTTATAAACTGTGTTAATCATAGACAACTAGCAAATCAGCATTGTCGACACGTTATGGGGGGGATATTAGGGAAAACATTTTAAGGGATAAAGCTTAAGGGAAACATTAGTCTGTATCTCTTTAAGACACCCTGTTGTATGGTTAATAATACTTGAATGAATTGTTTTATTAATTATGATAAAAAATACTATAGAATCAAAATGTTTATGCTTATAATGATTATACAGCTAATGGAATATTTAGTGATTATGTAAACTATGAATAAAAATTGACAATGCCATAAGTTTAACTTCAGTATTGTCAGGGAGAGTAGTGTTCCAAAAGACTTATTGAACACCTACCTCAAAGCCACCTGCATGTCAATATGACTCACTGCTTCTGAGTACACGGCTGGGGTTGATCTCCCTGCTGTTTTTCCAACTGTGTAACTATGAGTGAGTGTATGAGGGAATAAGTGAATGAAGATAGGTGCTCTTAATAATAGCTTGATTCTATTAATAACAGCTTTATAAAACCTGTTATTAATCAGCATTGGTTGTCATCTGCTTCTTCCCCCAACTTGATCTCCTATCAGGGTAAAGGGAATCTACAATAAAATCTTTTCCTTGTGCTCATTCTAAGCCTCGCACTCACCACTTTCACTTGACACCCTTCATCTCTTTCACTGAAGAAATTTTATTAGCTCCCTTTTCCATGCCATTGTATGTATACATTGTATGTATATATGCCACTGTACAGATCTTAATGGTATAGGTGAATAGTGGATTTATACAGAGGCACAGCAATGCTCTTGTTTAGCTCTCTCTTCTTTTCCTAATAACTTCTAGCATGTGATTTTTTTTTTGATCATCACTGAGCTGATATCTTTGTTTAATGCCAAAGCAGTCAACTCAGAGACCACCATCTTATATGTAAAGTTCAGATACATGTTTTCCCCAGCATGTATCTCTACATTTACCTGCATTGAATTTTAGGTATCATTTTATCACTTGGTCATCCAGTACTGTAAGGCCTCCTGCAACCTTTTATCACCGACTTTTATCTTCACTTTCTTGAATAACTTTATTGGTGCTAGTATCACCTCACTATTTAAACTCTTTTCCAGGTCATTCATGAATATGTCATAACTGACCATTATCACCTACCCTCTATATTCTTATCTCAAAATGATTATTCATACAGATAAAAATTGTCTCCCTATTCTCATCCCTTCTATTTATGCATCCAAAGCTATTCTATCTTTCTACTACAGCATTATGCTGGGAGCTTGTGTTGCCCTCTTCAAAGTTATCACTCCCAAACTGCATACACTCTGATTCTCTGAGTGTGACTTGCATCATGGATGTTCAACTTGACATTTCATGATACTTAAACCCATTTTATTTGGGTGGTCATAAATCACTAGTGATAATTTAAGCTCAATATGAATGCCTCATATTCAGCTCTATTATGTTTTGGGATTTTATTTTTTTTTAAGAAACTAACATCAGTAACCCAGAGACCCATTCAAACACTTGTTTATGCCTAAATGTTGCTACAGGTCTCTTGAACTGGAAAGCAAAGTTAATTCATCCTCCTCCTTAAATGTGCATATTCAGCCTCTCTACTCCAAATTACAGAATAAAAATGTATTGGGTATTTCTGTCTCTTCTGCATCATAACCATTTTCACAGCCTACACAGAGTAATATTAGATGCATAACCAACATGGCTAAACAAAATGTCCCTTTCAATAGCTTCAGCCTCCTTTACCTTCTAAATTTTTAATTACTATCAACTTGACATCTGCCATAAAAGTCCCATTTCATTAGTGGTACATTTTAAAATTTGCCTCCCTTTTTCCCCCTTTGGATCAAGAAAAAATATTTTTAAAGATAGAATATATATTTAAACATTTCTAATAAACTAACTATTTTCAAGTTATTGCAGTATAGGCCCGCATGATGGATGCTTTATGAACTTGGTTCTTTAGTCAGCTAATGACTTACGTGGAAGATGAAAACATTGCTGAAAAGCAGCTGTGTCATACCTTAAATCGCCATCTAGTAACAACTACAAACTTGAGTGTATGATCCTTGCCAAGAATCTCTTCATTGCATAATATATCCAGCTGAAGAAAAAAAGAATAACTAATTAATTCATTGAGAAACTGAACATCGATGAAACAATACACTTAAGATAAGGCCCAATAAAAAGATCAAGGAAACAAAATTCAAAATTCTCATGTAAAGACAGCTTTGTCCTTTGACATGCTAGGAAAATTGTTTAGAGAGCACCCAGCAGGTAAATTTCTGCTTTGAAGATACATTTTTAAAAGACTATTCCCCGTCACCCACGCACACACACAAATACATGCACACCCTACTCATGAGTGCTTGGGTGTTTTTTTGCAGACACTTTGTAGGGTGCATTAGCAGGGAAGGTAGGGGTTAAATAGCTAATGTAGAATAAGCTGAGTCTTAGAGCACAAGGACCCATGATAACTGGCAGAGTCCGGATGTCTTGCTCATGGCAGGGGCAGAACCCTTGATAGATGGCAGGGTCAGGATGCCCTGCTCATGGCAAGGTCTGGACCCTTGATAGGTGGCGGGGTTAGGGTGCCCTGCCCTCAATCAGGATGATAGGGGGGCTGCTTATCCAGATGTTTTAATTCAGCAAAATAGATAACATTAACAAGAATGCAAAACAGGAAAACGGGAGGGGGAACACTCTTGGGTAAGAACGGTATAAAAGAGGGACGCTCGAAGTGGTCGGGGTCCGTGGTGTGACCCCTGCGTGGGAAAGCCCGGACCCCAGCTAGCTGGTAATACTTATTATCTTTCTTCTATTAATAAAAGACAATATATCTATGGTGGTTGTCTCTCTCCCTGTCAGTTCGGATACCGGACCTAACATTTGGGGGCTCGTCCGGGATCCGAATGCAGGGGAGGAGAAAGAGATAGAGAAAGATAATAAGTCAAGGGAGGCCTCAGGGGGTGAGAGTGAGCCGACAGAAATCCAGGTGGACGCACCGAAGGATAGTCGGCTGGAGTCTGAGGGAGACGTCCCTCAGACTCCCACGAGAAGGAAGGGTGGTTGGTTAGGTTGTTTGGGTACACCGTATCTCCTTGACGAAAGGAGACCGGTGTGGGAAGGGCGAATTCTGTTAATAATCGCCCTTACTGGTTTACTGGCAGTTGTATTAACTTTGGTTTTAAGCGACGAGCTTGATACAATGGGACAAGGGAAATCCACCCCTTTGTCATTTATGTTAAATCATTTTGGATATGTTAAACGTCGGGCACATAATTTGTCTGTAGAAGTGTATAAAAACCGATGGGAGGCATTTTGTAAAAGTGAGTGGCCAAGTTTTGATGTAGGCTGGCCGAGAGAGGGAAGTTTTGATTTAGAATTAATAAGGAGAGTAAAAGAGGTAATAATGAGACCTGGGTCAGAAGGACACCCAGATCAATTTCCATATATAATCACATGGGAGGATTTGGTTCTGTATCCACCCCCATGGCTGAAACCTCTTTTGGGGGAGGGTAGAAAAGACGGAAAAGTTGATATTTACGTAGTGAGAAAGGAAGGGAAAAAAGCAGTACTACCAGATTCGACCTTATATCCAGAAATATTAGACGAAGAAAGCAGGCATAACCCCCCCCCTTACGTACCTCTGCCCGAGGCACAAAGGGAGGCGAGTAGTAGTGATCAAAGAAGGGGGAGAAGGGAGAGAAGGGAAGATAGGGGTCCCGCATATAGGACACGATCTCATCAAAGAGAAGATGAAGAAGGAATATCAAGTACCACCCATGCCTTCCCAGTTAGAACGATTGGAACAACTGGGCCACAGGGACAGCGTACGTATCAATACTGGCCATTCTCTTCTAGCGATTTGTATAATTGGAAAAGTCAAAACCCCTCCTTTTCCGAGAAACTGGGGGCGTTAATTGATTTATTAGAATCCATCTTGTTTACGCACAACCCTACCTGGGATGACTGTCAGCAGCTTTTAAAAGTGCTGTTTACGACCGAAGAGCGTGAAAGGATCCTGACCGAGGCACGAAAGTTGGTGCCGGGAGAGGACGGGAGACCCACCGGGCAGCAGAACCTTATCGATGAAGGATTCCCATTGGTAAGACCACCATGGGATTTTGAACAACCTGAAGGTAGGGAGCGTCTTCGAACATACCGGCAAACGCTGATGGCAGGGTTGCGGGCGGCGGCACGTAAACCTACTAACTTAGCAAAAGTAAATGCTGTTAGGCAGGAAGTCGAGGAAAGCCCTGCCGCTTTCTTAGAGAGAATATTAGAGGCGTTTAGACAATTCACTCCTTTAGATCCTATGAAGGAGGAGAATCGGGCAGCTGTCATCTTGGCATTTGTAAATCAAGCTGCACCAGATATAAGAAGGAAATTACAAAAGATTGAGAGGTTGGGGGAGCAAACCTTACAGGATCTTTTAAAGGTAGCAGAGAAAGTGTACAACAACAGGGAGATTCCAGAAGAAAAACAGGAGAGAATAAGAAGGGAGGATTGGAAACACCAGAGGGAAATGGCTAGGAGATTTTTTGAAGCAGGAGAAAAATCAGAGAGGCAAAGAAGGGGACCGCCACCCCCCAGAGGAACAGGGGTACGGTTAGGAAAGGATCAATGTGCAATTTGCAAAAAGAAAGGACACTGGAAAAATGAGTGTCCAGAAAAAGGAGAAAGGAGGCCACCTAGAGTACTGGTGGCAAAAGAAGATAGTGACTGAAGGGGCCGGGACTCGGAACCCTTCCCCGAGTCTTGGATAGAATTAGAAATGGAAGGGAAACGTGTAAAATTTCTGGTAGATACAGGGGCTGAATATTCGGTGGTAAATGAAGCAGCGGGGAAGCTATCGACAAAGAAAACTCGAGTACAAGGGGTAAATGGGAGTAAGGTGTATTGGTGGACATCAGAAAGGAAAGTAGATGTAGCTAATAGACAGATCACGCACTCTTTCTTGTATATACCGGAGAGTCCGATACCCTTAATGGGCCGGGATCTCTTACCTAAATTAGGGGTAAGGATATATTTTGAGGATGATGGAATAAAAATCAATGACCGGGAAGGACGACCGATACAGGTCCTGACCGTTAGATTAGAGGACAAATATAGACTGTATAAAGAGAGGAAAGAAGAAATTGGACCAGAAACTCAAAAATGGATGAGGGAACTCCCAGAAGTATGGGCAGAGAATTCGGGGGTAGGAGAGGTTAAAGGGAAAACTCCTCTGGTCGTGGAATTAAAACCAGGAGCTCACCCGATTAGGGTTAAACAGTACCCAATGACCCCTGAAGCTCGACAAGGGATAGCGAAGCACATTAAAAGGTTACTGGAAGCTGGCATTCTGCGTAAATGCAAATCTCCTTGGAATACTCCTCTACTGCCAGTAAAGAAGCCCGGAGGAGATTTCAGGCCAGTTCAAGATCTGAGAGAAGTTAATAAAAGAGTGGAGGATGTGCATCCTACAATCCCGAATCCATACACTCTGTTAAGTACGATGCCACCAGATATGGGATGGTATACAGTTTTAGACTTAAAGGATGCCTTCTTTACCATCCCCCTGACAAAACAGAGCCAGGAAATGTTTGCTTTTGAATGGGAAGATCCCGAGAGCGGATATAAGGGTCAGTTAACTTGGACCCGATTACCACAAGGGTTCAAAAATTCACCGACTTTGTTTAATGAAATACTGCAGGAAAATTTGAGTGAATTCAGGAGACAGAATCCTAGTGTGAAATTGCTTCAGTATGTGGATGATCTGCTGCTAGCAGCAAGAACGAAAGAGGAGTGCGAGGAAGGTACGAGGAAGTTGTTGCAAGAATTAAATAAACTAGGCTACCGAGTAAGTGCTAAGAAAGCTCAGCTATGTAGTCCGGAAGTAACATATCTGGGATATAAGATACGAGATGGTAGGAGATGGCTAACTGATGCCATGAAAGAGACTGTTCTTCGGATTCAGGAGCCCAGATCTCCAAGGGAGGTTCGAGAATTCTTGGGGACAGTAGGATACTGCCGTTTGTGGATACCTGGATTTGCAGAAAAAGCGAAACCTCTGTATGAGGCGAGTCTAGAGAAACCAGACTGGCAGTGGACAGAAACTATGGGAAAATCTTTTGAGGAACTGAGATTAGCCCTGCTAGAGGCCCCTGCACTTGCACTCCCGGACCCAGCCAAGGATTTCCATTTATATGTGAGCGAAAGAGCGGGAATTGCTAAGGGAGTGCTAACTCAAAAACAAGGACCTTGGAAAAGGATAGTGGCGTACCTATCAAAGAAATTAGACCCAGTCGCCGCAGGGTGGCCCTCGTGCCTTAAAATCATTGCAGCCGTGGCAATGATGGTTAAGGACGCAGACAAACTCACGTTTGGGCAAAAACTGTATGTAACAGCTCCCTATTACGTAGAGGCATTACTCAAACAACCGCCTGAAAGATGGATAACAAATGCTAGGCTGACTCATTACCAAGCCTTACTTTTAAACCCAGAAAGGATTATGTATATGTCCCCAACGACTTTAAATCCAGCCACTCTCCTACCTAACCCAGAGTATGAAACACCTATGCATAATTGTCAGGAGGTGTTAGCTGAAACTACGACAGTGCGGGAAGATTTGAAGGATGAGCCGATGCAAGGAGGAAAAGTGTGGTTTACAGATGGAAGTAGCTTGGTCGAGCAAGGAAAAAGAAGGGCGGGAGCTGCAGTGGTAAATCAGAAGGGAGAAATAGTTTGGAGCCAGCGTTTACCAGACGGCACTTCGGCTCAGAGAGCGGAACAGATAGCCTTGGCTAAGGCATTAGAAATGGCAGAAGGAGAGTGAGTGACGATTTATACAGATAGTCGCTACGCATATGGGACAGTGCATATACACGGAGCTATATATAAAGAGGATTTCTTACCTCCGCAGGAAAAGAAATCCGAAACAAAGAAGAGGTTTTGCACTTGCTGTCAGCTTTGCAGAAACCAAAAGCAGTGGCAATTGTGCATACCTTAGGACATCAGAAGAAAACCGATACGATAAGTAGAGGAAATGCAGCTGCAGATATTGCAGCCCGGCGAGCTGTGTTAGAAGGACAAATACAAAGGGTACTAGCCCTGACTCACAACACTTTAAGAGAGGAAGAGGAAATTGGAAGGATGAATACACCCTGGAGGAGAGGGAGTGGATTCGAAAGGTTGCATAAAAGCAAAGTGCAGGAGAAGGACATTACGATACAGAAGGAAGAATGTTAATTCCTAAGCGGTTGGGACAGAAGATGGCGCAACAGTTACACAGTACCACACACTTGGGGGAAAGAAAAATGGGACTGTTAATAGAAAAGTTTGGGTTGAGATTCCAAGATCAGAGGAAAATATTAAGAGGGATAATAGAGGGGTGTCAAGCATGTCAGGAAATGAAACCATCGAGGGTCAGGAAGGTACATGAAGGTATAAGGGAAAGGGGTGGTGAGCCTGGAAGGCATTGGGAAGTAGACTTTACAGAAATAAAACCAGGTAAATACGGATATAGATATCTGTTGGTATTAGTAGACACCTTTTCAGGGTGGGTGGAGGCCAATCCCCAGATATGGGATACCGGTGAGCATCGGGTCTGATAATGGACCAGCTTTTGTGGCAAGGGTTACACAGGAATTAGCCCGAGCACTGGGAACCAACTGGAAATTGCATTGTGCCTATAATCCTCAAAGTTCGGGTCAGGTGGAAAGGATGAACAGAACCTTAAAGGAAACCCTTGCTAAGCTAGTAAAAGAGACTGAAGAGAACTGGGTAACAATGCTACCTTTTGTCCTATACCGGGTCCGGATAACTCCATATGTACTAGACTTTACACCATTTGAAATAATGTTTGGGACCCTACCCCCAGTATATCCGTTAGAGATAAGGAAGGGAATAACTAAAAACTCAGGAATGAGGAAAGAGATGTAGATCTTAAAAGAAATACAAGATGAGTTATTCCCATTACTACAAAACTGGTATAAAAGAAATCAGAAGGGGTCAGAAATGGATATCGAACCTGGAGATTGGGTGTGCGTAAAAAGGCATGACCCAAAAACATTAGAAAGCAGATGGAAGGGACCTTATGTAGTAATTTTAGTAACACCCACTGCCGTTAAGGTCGATGGAATAGGACATTGGATTCACCATTCCCACGTCCGGAAGCTAAACAAAGAAGAGCGGAAGAAAGCAGAGGAGTGGGAGGTCCGAAGGAATAGTAACAATCCTCTGAAATTGAAATTAATTAGGAAAAATGTACAGTAACACAATTTGGGTAATTATGGTCCTGCTAATTATGATTCTGAGGTGTTCTAATGGGATATACAACATAGAAGAGAGAAGTAATATGTGGGTGACTTGGGCAAATAACACAGGGAATCAGGAATTCTGCCTGTCCCTCACCACCGCTAGTAATCCATTCAGAACCTGCTTGTTTGGGAAGCCGGGATTTGATGACAACAGTTTTAAAAAGGTATCTACGGGAAACTGTTCAGGGGTAGTAAGTGCCTCGGAATGTGCCGCAAGGCTAATTAAGGGATTAAATACCTCATTGCCTTGGGACCCCCAAGAGCTCAATTTGATGGGGGCACAAGCAATTGGAAATAGTTCCAATAATTGGACCCAAACGTGTTTTATGTTTGGGGACAAGTTTTTTGGAGAAAAGGGAGGAGTGAGACTCCTGGCACAATGGAACATTATAATTAAAGGAGGCCCTAGGCCCCAATGGTGGAATGCTTCGGGTTGGACTGATGTATCTCCCGACCCAATATTCGACTGGCATAAGACCATAGGAGGAGATGGAACCTTCGGTCCCATATATGCAAACGGGACATTCTGTGGGATAAATGGGACAGTCGATGGGTTACAAGAACGGTACCCTGCGGGATTACCCTTAGGAGCATATGGGGGGGATCCATCAGGACAGGTACATAATAGGACAGATTTACTATGGAATAATGATACTGCTAAGGCCTTGCCAGATGGAGTGTTTCTAATTTGTGGGGATAGAGCATGGCAGGGAATACCTAAGAATGCCTATGGGGGACCGTGTTATTTAGGGCAACTGGCAATGATAGCCCCGTCTAAAGCTAAGTTGTTAACTATGAAGCAGGAACAAAGAAGGCAAAAGCGTTCCCTTGGTTTAACACCGGAATGTGATGATAATGTACAATTAATATCTGTAACCGCGCGGGTCGCCTTAGCTATCTTTGTGCCAGGAGCTGCAGCAGGAAATGCATTAAGGGAGCTTTCGAAGTTAGCCTGTTGGAGTGAGAAGCAAGCAAATGTGACAACCAAGGTACTGGAACAACTCCTGCTCGATCAGAACAGCCTGCGACACGCACTACTACAGGACAGAGCGGCTATAGACTTCTTGCTCCTCGCCCATGGACAGGGATGTGAGGAGTTTGAAGGACTATGTTGTTTTAACCTGTCGGACCATAGCCAATCGATTCAACAACAATTGCGCTGGCTCAAGGAACACACTCAGAAGATAACACGGGAAGAAGGACTGATGGACGGATGGCTAGAGTCATTGTTTGGAGGGTTACCTGGGTGGATATCAGGACTGATAAAAGAAGGATTACGCGTATTTGTAATTCTGTTATTACTGTTACTGTGTATCTGTATAATGTGGAAATGTGTAATGGGGGTAATGGAAAAAGCTACAAATCGAGTTAATTCTATGCACATAATGTTCATGCGACAAACTCAGAAAGATCGAGAAAGGATTCTCTGATATTAGCAAAAGAAAAAGGGGGGAATGTAGGGTGCATTAGCAGGGAAGGTAGGGGTTAAATAGCTAATGTAGAATAAGCTGAGTCTTAGAGCACAAGGACCCATGATAACTGGCAGAGTCCGGATGTCTTGCTCATGACAGGGGCAGAACCCTTGATAGATGGCAGGGTCAGGATGCCCTGCTCATGGCAAGGTCTGGACCCTTGATAGGTGGCGGGGTTAGGGTGCCCTGCCCTCAATCAGGATGATAGGGGGGCTGCTTATCCAGATGTTTTAATTCAGCAAAATAGATAACATTAACAAGAATGCAAAACAGGAAAACGGGAGGGGGAACACTCTTGGGTAAGAACGGTATAAAAGAGGGACGCTCGAAGTGGTCGGGGTCCGTGGTGTGACCCCTGCGTGGGAAAGCCCGGACCCCAGCTAGCTGGTAATACTTATTATCTTTCTTCTATTAATAAAAGACAATATATCTATGGTGGTTGTCTCTCTCCCTGTCAGTTCGGATACCGGACCTAACAACTTATAGTTATTTTTACTTTTCTATCTCATCTTTGAAAGATCTTGATTTTAGAATCAGCAAGGGTATGGACACATGAGTAAATGTGAGATCATGTGACCGGCCATCAGCTGAAGTGCACTAGATGACCATGCACATGATCTTGGCCTACTTCCACGGCAAGATGACATGCACTGAAAGGGTAAGTCTCCATGAAAGTAAAAACAAGGATGAGGATAAGGCTGAGGTACTTAAGCATAGAATCATAGAATCATAGAATGCTTAGGGTTGGAAGGGACCTCTAGAGATCATCTAGTCCAACCCCCCTGCATACACAGGGACACCTAGAGCACGTGGCACAGGACTGCGTCCAAACGGGTTTTGAAGATCTCCAGAGAAGGAGACTCCACAACCTCTCTGGGCAGCCTGTTCCAGTGCTCTGTCACCCTCACTGTTAAGAAATTTTTCCTTAAGTTCCTATGGAATTTTTGATGTTTCAGTTTCCGGCCATTTCCTCTAGTCCTATCAGTGGCCACCACTGAAAAGAGACCATCCCCGTCCTCTGCACTCCCTCCCTTGAGGTATTTATATACACTGATTAGATCCCCTCTCAGCCTTCTCTTCTCCAGGCTGAACAGGCCCAGCTCCCTCAGCCTCTCCTCATAGGGCAGATGTTCCAGGCCCCTGATCATCCCAGTAGCCCTGCGCTGGACTCTCTCCAGCAGCTCCACATCCCTCTTGTACTGTGGAGCCCAGAACTGGACACAGTACTCCAGATGCGGCCTCACCAGGGCTGAGTAGAGGGGCAGAATCACCTCCCTCGACCTGCTGGAGACGCTCTTCTTAATGCAGCCCAGGATCCCATTGGCCTTCTTGGCCACGAGGGCACACTGCTGCCTCATGGTCAACTTGTCGTCCACCATGACACCCAGGTCTTTCTCCGCAGAGCTGCTCTCCACAAGCTCGGTCCCCAGCCTGTACTGGTGTCTGGGGTTATTCCTCCCCAGGTGCAGAACCTTGCACTTGGCCTTGTTGAATTGCATGAGGTTTTTCACCGCCCAGTTGTCCAGTCTGTCCAGGTCCCTCTGGATGGCAGCACAGCCCTCTGGGGTATCGGCTACTCCTCCCAGTTTCGTGTCATCAGCAAACTTGCTGAGGGAGCACTCTGTGCCTTCATCCAGGTCATTGATGAATAAATTGAACAGGACTGGACCAAGGACTGACCCCTGGGGGACCCCACTAGCCACAGGCCTCCAACTAGACTCTGCACCGCTGATCACCACTCTCTGGGCCCTGCCATCCAGCCAGTTCCTAATCCATCTCACTGTCCACTCATCTATCCCACACTTCCGGAGCTTGCCCAGGAGGATGTTGTGAGGGACGGTGTCAAAAGCCTTGGTGAAGTCGAGATAGACGACATCCACCGCTCTCCCCTCGTCTATCCAGCCGGTCATTTCATCATAGAAGGCTATCAGGTTAGTCAGGCAAGATTTCCCCTTGGTGAATCCATGCTGACTACTCTTGAGCACCTTCTTGTCCTCCATGTGCCTGGAGACAACGGCCAGTATGAGCCGTTCCATCACTTTTCCGGGGACGGAGGTGAGGCTGACTGGCCTGTAGTTGCCTGGGTCCTCCTTCTTGCCTTTTTTGAAGACTGGCGTGACATTGGCCTTCTTCCAGTCTTCCGGCACCTCCCCCGTTCTCCAGGATCTTTCAAAGATGATGGAGAGCGGCTTAGCTATGACATCTGCCAGCTCCCGCAGCACTCTGGGGTGCATCCCATCAGGGCCCATGGAGTTGTGGGTATCGAGGTTCCTTAGGTGCTCTCTGACCCAATCTTCCTCTACCCAGGGCAAGTCTTCCTCTCCACCAGCTTCTTCTCTTGTCTCTAGGGCCTGGGGCTCTAAAGGGCTGCCCTTGGTAAACACCGAAGCAAAGAAGGCATTGAGCAACTCTGCTTTTTCTGTGTTATTTGTAACCAAGGTGCCCATCCCGTCCGCCAGCGGACCCACGTTTTCCCTGATCTTCCTTTTGCTGTTAATGTATTTGAAGAAATTTTTTTTGTTATTTTTAACGTCCCTTGCCAGCTTGCCTTCCAGTCGTGCCTTAGCTTTCCTTGTCGCATCTCTGCACTCCCTGACTACGTTCCTGTATTTCTCCCAGGGAGCCTGTCCTTTTTTCCACATTCTGTATACCGCTGCCTTCTGCTTGAGCATTGCCACAAGCTCCTTGCTCATCCACGCAGGTCGCCTGCCCCCTCTGCCTCCCTTCCTACACACAGGGATGCACTGTTGCTGGACGTGGAGGAAGTGCCGCTTGAAAACTAACCAGCTCTCTTGGGCCCCCCTTCCTTCTAGAGCACTAGCCCATGGGATTCTACCGAGGAGGTCTCTGAAGAGGCTAAAGTTGGCCCTCCTGAAGTCCATCGTCGCAAGGCTACTTACAGCCCTGCCTCCTCCTCGCTGAATCGTGAACTCCACCAACTCATGGTCACTGCAGCCGAGGCTACCCCCCACCTTAACATCTCCTACTAGGCCCTCCCTATTTGATAGCATGAGGTCCAGTAGCCCACCTCTCCTCGTCGGCTCCACCACAACCTGCGTCAAAAAGTTATCGTCGACGCTCTGCAGGAACCTCCAGGACTGCTTATGCCTGGCTGTGTTGTCCTCCCAGTTGATGTCGGGGTAGTTGAAGTCCCCCATGAGAACCAGGGCCTGTGACCGTGAGGCAACATCCAGCTGCCTATAGAAGGCCTCATCAACCTCCTCGTCTTGGTCAGGTGGCCGGTAGCAGACACCCACCACAGTGTCTCCCACATTAGCCTGCCCTCTAATCCTTACCCACAAGCTCTCAACTCGCTCATCCTCGACTCCCAGGTTGAGCTCCATGCATTCCAGTTGCTCTCTCACATAAAGAGCAACTCCACCACCTCGCCTTCCCAGCCTGTCCTTCCTAAAGAGCACATAGCCTTCCATGGCAGCGCTCCAGTCGTGCGAGCTATCCCACCACGTCTCTGTGATTCCGATGAGATCATGACGCTGGGACCGCACACAGATCTCCAGTTCATCCTGCTTATTCCCCATGCTTCGCGCATTGGTATACAGGCATTTCAGGGAAGCAACAGAGGCCACAGGTTTCCCAGGAGGGGTGAAAGAGGACCCTCTGTGATCATTTCCTACCCTCACTTCCCCACTACCATACTCCCGCTGGACGCCATCTGACCTGGGCTGTGCGGTACTGCTTGCCGTGTCAGTGTGCCACTCCCCTTCCCCCTTCTTGCCTAGTTTAAAGCCCTCCTAACCAGGTTGGCCAGCCTTTTTGCAAAGAGACGTGTGCCCCTCTTGCTAAGATGAGTCCCATCATTCCCCACTAGCTGTTGGTCATCAAACAGAGTCCCATGGTCACAGAAGCCAAAACCCTGTTGCCAGGCCCAGCGGCGCAGCCAGTTGTTAAGCTGCCATATCCGCCTTCTCCTCCTTGAGTCCATTCCCCTTGAGTCCATTCCTCCTTGAGTCCATTCCCACTTAGGGACATGGTTTAACAGTCATGGTGTTGACAGGCTTGCAGAGGGACTGGATGATCCTGAAGGTCTTTTGCAACCATTATGATTCTATGATATGCTAATGTAACTTTACCACAAACTGAGAAAGCTAAGGATGTGCATGCTAACTCAAACCAGGATTTCTCTGTAGTATTCAACCAAGTGTCCACATCCTTAGGGCCTTCCTCCCTAAAACATATTGTTCACTGGAAACACCAACACAGAGTTTCCACAGAAAATGCCATGTGTCCTTTAAGAAAAGGGTGTGTTTGTAAGGCAGGACTCTTGAAACACAAGTACTATTGAATGAATATTCTTACATTTCTATAAGAGCCAAGCAGTCTGTGAAACCAGACATTGCTGCAGTGGAATAGTGAATTTAAACACCAAAGTGAAGCTGTAATCAGTAAGAAAGCAATCCAGGAGTTTTCTAAAAGGTGACAACTTTTACACAGATGCTAGATGGGCCAACCAGAAGTGATGAGCACCTTGATTTACTACTCACAAACAAAGAAAAACTTTTTGGGGACATGATAATCAATGTCAGCCTTGGCTGTAGCAACCATTATATAATGTAGTTCAAGATCCTGAAGGGAGTGAGGAAATCAAGTAGTAAGGTACAGACCCTGGACTTCAGAAGACTTCTGCTTATTCAGGGAGCTGATGGGTGGGATCCTGTGAGAAGCAGCTCTGAAGGGCGAAGGAGCTCAAGAGAGATGACAGGTGTTTAAGGATAGCTTCCTCCAAGCACAGGAATAGTCCATCCTAATACTCAGAAAAATGAGCAAACATATCAGGAGATCAGCTTGGCAAAACAGGGAGCTCGAAACTGAGCTCCAACTCAAAAAAATGTATACAAGAGGTGGAAGCAGGAACAAGCTACAAAGCGGGTATACAGGGATATAGTTAGGAAGGGGTATACCTTGGCACTACACCCTATAGTGATAATATAGTGATAAAATCAAAGGTGTATACTCCCCCCCTCATAAATGGGGGTATACAGGGATATAGTTAGGAAACCCAAAGCTCATCTGGAGTTGAAACTGTCAAGGGATATCAAGGGCAACATGAAGAGCTTCTACTGCTACATTAGCAGGAAAAGAACAAACATGGAAAATGCGGGCCCACTGCTACATTGGGTGGGCAATTTAATGACAAATGGCTTTGCCTTGTTTTCACCAACAAAGTCTCCTAGATCCTTGTTCTTAGAGACAGTGTTCAAGGAGGAGAGGAATTGCCAGTAGCAGAGGAGGATTGTCAGGAATCTGTTAAGAAAGCTTGATTCATACAAGTCCATGGGACTAGATGGAATGCATCCAAAGGTGCCAAGAGAGCTGGCCGATTTTATTGCAAGGCCACACTATCATCGTTGAAAGTTCATAGAGATTAGGGAAGTTCTCAATGACTGAAGAAACGTTGCACCCATCTTCAAAAAGAGCAAGAAGGACTATTTAAGGAACTACAGTCCAGTCAGCCTCACTTTGGTGGTCCTTGGGAAAGTCATGAAGTCCTCTTGGAAGCCATTTCTGGGCACATAAAGGTAAATCCACTCTGGCTATTCCCAATCGTCAAGGAGAAAATTATGCTTGACCAAACCTATCGCCTTTTTTAATCAAATAACTAGATCTGTGGATGAGGCGAGAGCAGTGGGTGTCATTCACCTTGACTTCAGCAAGGCTTTCAGCACAATCTCAGCATCTTTGTATCCAAAATGGGACATTATTATCTGAATGTGTGGAATACCTAATAGGTGAAAAACTGGCTGGATTGTCAGGTTCAGAGGGTAGTGGTTAATGAGTCATTCTCTACACAGAGGCCAGTAACAAGTGGAGTATTGCAGGGGTCTATCCTGGGACCTATCCTATTTAACATCTTTACTGGTAACCCAGAGAAGGAGAAAGAATCTACTTCATCAAGTTTTTGGATGGCACCAAAGTAGCGGGGTGCAGCTGATATGCTTGAGGATGAGGCTGCTGTTCAGAGGGACTGAGTCAGGCTAGAAAGATGGGCTGACAAGAGCCTCATGGTAATCAACAAAAACAATGACAAAGTCATGAGATAGTACAGGCTGGGTAGCAGTTCTGATGAAAAGGACATGGGGGTCCTGATTGACAGGAAGCTGAATGTATGCCAGCAGTGTGCTCTGGCAGTGATGAAGGTTAACAGCATCCTGGACTATATCAACAGAAGCACAGCCGTTATATCAAGGGAAGTGATTATTCCCCTTTACTCAGCATTCATTAGACGACATTTGGATTGCTGCATCGAGTTTTGGCCCCTCTAGTACAAGAAAAATGCTGATAAACTCAAGCAGGTTCAGTGTAGGGCTGCCAAGATGGTCAGAGGTTTTGAGCACAGGCCCTATGAGGAGAGGCTGAGGGAACTGGGCTTGTTTAGCCTGGAGAAGAGAGGACTTGATGGGGACTGAATTACAGCCTTCCAATACCTAAGGGAGGTACATGGTGGGAGGATGAGAGACCATGAAAGCAGGGGAGGTTCTGACTGTGCATAAGAAGAGAAAAATTCACTACAAGGATAATTAAACAACAGAGCAAGTTGCAGAGAGATTGTGGCATCTCCATCCTTGGAGGTTTTCAAGATGGAGAGATGGAAGTTTGAGACAGCCTGGATGGAGGAGGACTGTGACGAATATCAACAAAGAGGTGAGCAAGGGCTGCATTTTCAGATGCCTGCCGCTATGTGTTCTAGTTTTTAAAACTGAAATGGTAGAACTTGCAGAGGATAGAAATGCCTCTCTCTTCCCTTACCCTTCACCAAGTTTTTTTTTTTCCCCATAAAAAGTCCAATTATTTCCTCTACTCGGCTCTGGTGCCCTCTACTCAGTCATAGTGAGGCTGCACCTGGAACACTGCGTGCAGTTCTGGGGTCCCCAGTACAAGAGGATGCGGAACTTCTAGAGAGGGTCCAGCAACAAAGATGATTAAGGGACTGGACCATCTATCTTATGAGGAAAGACTAAGTGAGCTGGGACGGTTTAGTCTGAAGAAGATTGAGAGGGGATCTTAACATGTACAAATATCTGAGGGGAGGATGTAAAGAGGATGGGGCCAAACTCTTCTTGGTGGTAGCCAGCAATAGGACAAGGGGTAATGGGTACGAATTGAAACACAGGAAGTTCCATCTCCATGTGAGGAAAAACTTCTCTACTGTGAGGATGACAGAGCCCTGGAACATGCTGCCCAGAGAGGTTGTGGAGTCTCCTTCTTTGGAGATCTTCAAAACCCTCCTGGATGTGACCCTGTGCCACATGCTCTAGGTGTCTCTGCTTGAGCAGGGGGGTTGGACTAGATGATCTCTAGAGGTCCCTTCCAACCTCTACTATTCTGTGATTCTGTGAATTATGTACTCTCTGTAGAGGAAAGGTAAAATAGTTACGTGCTATCCTTCTGCTCAGAATAAGCAGCAGCAGCTGATACTATTGAGGCTGAGTTACACTCAGAGTAGAAGAGCAGAAGAAAGTCCATGTGCTGCTTTCCATTAAATTGGCCTTTCAGTATTGGTGTTACTATCAATCTTATGCATTGAGTGAGAAAACTCTGCTAGGGCAGGATATCCCTTCATTTAAGCCACCAAATGAAGCATTTTGCAGGAGTCAGTTTTAACACAGATGGAAGCACATAACCAAGCCTTTTGGCTCAATTACTTAAAATAGCACACTGAGATGCACTGCTTCTGTATATTTCTTTTTTCTTTTCATTGTTTTTGGAGGCGGGGGGGATAAAAGGGAAGATGACCAGCATCCCTATATTAAAAGGGGGAAGGGAAGCTAAATTTGGAGAAAAACATATTTGTATGCATTCAGCTCTTTAACCTGAAGAGCCATTTTCTCTTCCTTTATATCAGGAAATATCAGGAAATAGTGCATGCCTCAGTTCTTTCGTAAATCTGTTTAGAAAGGAAGACACTGTTTTGAACATAATCCATAAGATTTTCATTTGTAAAATCATTTTTAAACTTTAAAGTTTTACCTCATTAAAAGAAGAAAGGTTAAGTTTTTTAGCAATGAACTTCTTTAGATGCAAGACTGTTGCTTGTGCTGAGCAGCGGATCCATTTTCGTTTCAATCCACGTAATTTGCTGCTATTGCATTCCAGGCAGATGCTTACCTTTAAGAAAAATCAAACACAGTCAGGGTTGGTTGACAAGATTATCTGCAGTCCTCATTATGAAGTCCACATGCAGCCTTTGTTAGTCCAACAAAAATGTGAAAATGTATAATATCAGTATTCTTTAAACTGAAATGCATGCAGTCCCCCTAAAGAAAAGGTTATCTATCATTTTGTCAGTTTACTTTTAAGCACCATTCAACACAAAAGGGATCTGGACAAAAGTTCAAGGTAAAACTTTATGTCTGCCTTATTCCAGAGCTTTAATCAAACTGCAGAGGCTATAAATACTTCAGAACGAGCCTAGGTCAAGCCAAAGTGAGTTATCTAATATGAAAACCCCCCAGGGTCCTGAATGCATTCCCCTCACCCCTGGGGGTTTGGTTATCTGGGCTCAGGGCAAACTTTGATAAGCAGCTGTCCGGCCATGAAACTGTTGTGAAGAAAGAGATGTTTGAGAAAAAGCTGAAAGAATACTCAGCGGGGGCTCCCTCTGCTCCACTTGGCAGTATCATTTAAAATAAAGTTCAGGCCCTTGGTCCCCCTGCTTGAGCTATGTTGCAGTCATGCCTGTGCCTGGCCATGTACTCCATTGATCCAAACCCAGATACACAGATTAGACTTCCTGACTTGACCTTGAACCTGCCTTGTCATTATGGAATTGGCTTGGTGATCCCTACACTGCGCCTGGCCCTAGCTACTGCTATCTCTGAATCTGACCCCAACTTGCTGACTTCACTTTCTGGCTTAACCTTGGGCCTGCCTCATCACTACAGATTTGCTTGGTGAAAACTAGGCTGTGGACAACCTTGGTCACTGTCACCAGACCTACTCGGTTCTCCTTGTTTGGGTGCTATGGGACTGCTCCCCTTGTCAGTGAGGTCACTGCTCCTGCCCTTAATTAACTCACTGCTCCTGCCCTTAATTAACTTTGAAAAAATAATTTCTCCACAGATACCTAAAAAGGAAAAAAAAACAACATCAACAACAACAACAAAAAAAAAACAAAGATGAAACTCAAGTTTACACAAGAGCATGGAAGAACCCTGTATTTTGTCTCTGTCAGAGGGAAAAAATAATCAAAGAAAAATGAACATTTTTTAAAAAAGTGGAACAGGACCAAAGCTGAAAGACAAAAATAATACTAAGAAATGCACTATACCAGAAGTATGCCCACCTGTTCATCGCTTCGATGATAGTCATTATCTTCTTCCTGTTTTTCCTCAGAAGTTTCTCTCTTTAAATTTTCATCTGTTTTAGTTTCACCTTTGAGAAGAAAGCAGAGAATTACAATAAGTTAGACATATCAGATGATGGGTGATCCTGAAACAAATTTAAGACTAAGAACAATTGAGTTTTGATTTGTTTTTCAAAGTATTTAGGCTCGTCACATCATGATCAGTTTCTCTTCTACCCAGGACAAAAGTTGGAAAACAGTTTAATATTTGGTAGCAGAGATACTTGTGCTGTGCTTACCTTTCCTGCCTTCCTGGACACTAATCCAAAGATTCCCCCAAAAAATCAGTAAGATATAACAATTCCCTTCAGTTCAAGACACCTTACTACAAATTTATCAGGGCACATTCACTGTTCTGTAAAACTGGTATACTCTGCTGACAGTCACTAATTTTAGAATTATTTTGCCCTAGAATGAATACACACACACACTTTAAGTATAACCACTGCACCATTTCTATCACAAAATTACACTTAACAACAGTAGTTTCTGAAGTTAACATGATTAAAACAGTATCATTCAGAACTGGGATAGAGAATAACCTCTTCCAGCCCCAAGTCACGACTGTCCACTCATGCAAACACCAGCTGCCAACAGGCCCACACAGTCAAAAGTGGGAACAAGTATAGAGCACAGCTCGCAACACAACTAACTGTTAGCAACCCAGAAGCAAGATATCATCATAGATAGATATCTAAGATCATAGAATCATAGAATCATAGAATCATAGAATGCTTAGGGTTGGAAGGGACCTCTAGAGATCATCTAGTCCAACCCCCCTGCATACGCAGGGACACCTAAAGCACGTGGCACAGGACTGCATCCAAGCGGGTTTTGAAGATCTCCAGAGAAGGAGACTCCACAACCTCTCTGGGCAGCCTGTTCCAGTGCTCTGTCACCCTCACTGTTAAGAAATTTTTCCTTAAGTTCCTATGGAATTTTTGATGTTTCAGTTTCCGGCCATTTCCTCTAGTCCTATCAGTGGCCACCACTGAAAAGAGACCATCCCCGTCCTCTGCACTCCCTCCCTTGAGGTATTTATATACACTGATTAGATCCCCTCTCAGCCTTCTCTTCTCCAGGCTGAACAGGCCCAGCTCCCTCAGCCTCTCCTCATAGGGCAGATGTTCCAGGCCCCTGATCATCCCAGTAGCCCTGCGCTGGACTCTCTCCAGCAGCTCCACATCCCTCTTGTACTGTGGAGCCCAGAACTGGACACAGTACTCCAGATGCGGCCTCACCAGGGCTGAGTAGAGGGGCAGAATCACCTCCCTCGACCTGCTGGAGACGCTCTTCTTAATGCAGCCCAGGATCCCATTGGCCTTCTTGGCCACGAGGGCACACTGCTGCCTCATGGTCAACTTGTCGTCCACCATGACACCCAGGTCTTTCTCCGCAGAGCTGCTCTCCACAAGCTCGGTCCCCAGCCTGTACTGGTGTCTGGGGTTATTCCTCCCCAGGTGCAGAACCTTGCACTTGGCCTTGTTGAATTGCATGAGGTTTTTCACCGCCCAGTTGTCCAGTCTGTCCAGGTCCCTCTGGATGGCAGCACAGCCCTCTGGGGTATCGGCTACTCCTCCCAGTTTCGTGTCATCAGCAAACTTGCTGAGGGAGCACTCTGTGCCTTCATCCAGGTCATTGATGAATAAATTGAACAGGACTGGGCCAAGGACTGACCCCTGGGGGACCCCACTAGCCACAGGCCTCCAACTAGACTCTGCACCGCTGATCACCACTCTCTGGGCCCTGCCATCCAGCCAGTTCCTAATCCATCTCACTGTCCACTCATCTATCCCACACTTCCGGAGCTTGCCCAGGAGGATGTTGTGAGGGACGGTGTCAAAAGCCTTGGTGAAGTCGAGATAGACGACATCCACCGCTCTCCCCTCGTCTATCCAGCCGGTCATTTCATCATAGAAGGCTATCAGGTTAGTCAGGCAAGATTTTCCCTTGGTGAATCCATGCTGACTACTCTTGAGCACCTTCTTGTCCTCCATGTGCCTGGAGACAACAGCCAGTATGAGCCGTTCCATCACTTTTCCGGGGACGGAGGTGAGGCTGACTGGCCTGTAGTTGCCTGGGTCCTCCTTCTTGCCTTTTTTGAAGACTGGCGTGACATTGGCCTTCTTCCAGTCTTCCGGCACCTCCCCCGTTCTCCAGGATCTTTCAAAGATGATGGAGAGCGGCTTAGCTATGGCATCTGCCAGCTCCCGCAGCACTCTGGGGTGCATCCCATCAGGGCCCATGGATTTGTGGGTATCGAGGTTCCTTAGGTGCTCTCTGACCCAATCTTCCTCTACCCAGGGCAAGTCATCCTCTCCACCAGCTTCTTCTCTTGCCTCTAGGGCCTGGGGCTCTAAAGGGCTGCCCTTGGTAAACACCGAAGCAAAGAAGGCATTGAGCAACTCTGCTTTTTCTGTGTTATTTGTAACCAAGGTGCCCATCCCGTCCTCCAGCGGACCCACGTTTTCCCTGATCTTCCTTTTGCTGTTAATGTATTTGAAGAATTTTTTTTTTGTTATTTTTAACGTCCCTTGCCAGCTTGCCTTCCAGACGTGCCTTAGCTTTCCTTGTCGCATCTCTGCACTCCCTGACTATGTTCCTGTATTTCTCCCAGGGGGCTTGTCCTTTTTTCCACATTCTGTATACCGCTGCCTTCTGCTTGAGCATTGCCACAAGCTCCCGGCTCATCCACGCAGGTCGCCTGCCCCCTCTGCCTCCCTTCCTACACACAGGGATGCACTGTTGCTGGACGTGGAGGAAGTGCCGCTTGAAAACTAACCAGCTCTCTTGGGTCCCCCAGCCTTCTAGAGCACTAGCCCATGGGATTCTACCGAGGAGGTCTCTGAAGAGGCTAAAGTTGGCCCTCCTGAAGTCCATCGTCACAAGGCTACTTACAGCCCTGCCTCCTCCTCGTTGAATCCTGAACTCCACCAACTCATGGTCACTGCAGCCGAGGCTACCCCCCACCTTAACATCTCCTACTAGGCCCTCCCTATTTGATAGCACGAGGTCCAGTAGCCCACCTCTCCTCGTCGGCTCCACCACAACCTGCGTCAAAAAGTTATCGTCGACGCTCTGCAGGAACCTCCAGGACTGCTTATGCCTGGCTGTGTTGTCCTCCCAGTTGATGTCGGGGTAGTTGAAGTCCCCCATGAGAACCAGGGCCTGTGACCGTGAGGCAACATCCAGCTGCCTATAGAAGGCCTCATCAACCTCCTCGTCTTGGTCAGGTGGCCGGTAGCAGACACCCACCACAGTGTCTCCCACATTAGCCTGCCCTCTAATCCTTACCCACAAGCTCTCAACTCGCTCATCCTCGACTCCCAGGTTGAGCTCCATGCATTCCAGTTGCTCTCTCACATAAAGAGCAACTCCACCACCTCGCCTTCCCAGCCTGTCCTTCCTAAAGAGCACATAGCCTTCCATGGCAGCGCTCCAGTCGTGCGAGCTATCCCACCACGTCTCTGTGATTCCGATGAGATCATGACGCTGGGACCGCACACAGATCTCCAGTTCATCCTGCTTATTCCCCATGCTTCGCGCATTGGTATACAGGCATTTCAGGGAAGCAACAGAGGCCACAGGTTTCCCAGGAGGGGTGAAAGAGGACCCTCTGTGATCATTTCCTATCCTCACTTCCCCACTACCATACTCCCGCTGGACGCCATCTGACCTGGGCTGTGCGGTACTGCTTGTCGTGTCAGTGTGCCACTCCCCTTCCCATATCATCATAGTTCCCACATAGAAACTACTGAAGACCGTCAACAAGAACACATTACAGCCAGCTAAAAGAACATATTTTGTAAACAAGTGTGATGCAGAACAGCAGCACTGCACTCAGATGGTGAGTTCAAAGCTCTAGGTAGTCCAGTATACAAGCATAAGCAAGCATTGCACAATACTATACAACAATTATGAGTGCTAATAAATATTAGCTAGATGCCTACCTCTGTCGGATCCTTTCAGCAGCTTAATGGCAGCACCCCTCCTCCCCACAACAGAACAAACAGAAGACCATTTACCATTGCGATGTGAATCTAGATGCTGCTTTGTAGAGCATGTCTCCCCTTTGATGTCCCCTGGTACTTCCATACCCAGTTTGTGGTAGAATTCCCTCTGCTTTTTCATTTCCGCTGTTTAAAAATGTAAATATTTGTCATTGTAATAAAGTTTTAGTGCAATATTTATCAAATTATTTCAAAAGCCTCCTCTGTCCTTTAGAAGCAGTTTGTTAGGCAAGAAGTGGTATTATCACTTTTTGATACTTTTCTACCCTTTCTGCCATAGTCGAGTTATCCCAGATCTTATATTCCAGAGGCAGAAGTAATTTGCAGAGCTACTATTACACCATTCTGTGATTACAGAAGAAATATCTTAAATACTATACCATACTTTGCATTTTTCCTCCTATGATATTTCTGTCAAAACATTGTTTTTGAATTTGTATCTCTATTTCTGATTTTCAATATCCTAGAAATATCTTTTAAATAATCTCTTTACCTAATCTTGCTTATAAACATCTGAAAATGTCCTCACTTGACAGCTTAATTGGATTGAAATATTCTACTTAAATAAAAGCAGTGACGCACTGCTGAAACATAACACTGAACAGTTGCAATAAAGCATTCCTTTAGTTCAACACATCCATTGTCAAAGAGGAATATGAGAACACAAATGCAAAGGTACTTGCTAGCAAAGGCTTTAAGTACATCTTAAAAAACTTCATGGAAATGAAAAGTAATTCTACATTAGTATTCTACCTCTGAGAATTCTGCAATGCTGACAAAAAAAGCACAAATACACAGTTTAACAAAGAAGAATGTATACGAGTTATAGAATGCCAACATAAGAAAGCTGTACTATTTTCGTTACTTTTTTTTTTCAGCAACGCTGCTAGTACTGGTCTAAAATTAAAACAAGCACTGAAGTATAGAGAAGTAGTGCTAGAACTATAACAAGTGAAGATGGCATTTTTCACCCCTACACACTTCCCTCACATCTCCTTTTCTTTAATTCAAATAAAGTATGTGTAAAGCTAACATTCAGTAAAAAAAAAAAAAAAGGTCATATCAGAAAACTTACCTTCTTGGAGGCCTGGCACAAGCTTGTAAACAATATCTTGCATTGTTCTATCATGACTAGTGGGGAAAAATGAAGGTTTAAATTAGTCATCTTGATTTAAAACATTTCTCTTAAAGAGATTCAGAATTAAATCAACTCTACAAACCTGTAAAGTCTTGTAAGAAAAAAATATTGATCTTGGATAACTGAAATATGAAATGGGAAAGAGAGGAATGCAGATAAGGTTCAGGTTAAGACAGGAATTGACAGAAAAATTAACAGAAGTGCTAGGTTAGACAGTCTTTATGATGCAAAGGATGGCACCCTGTGTGAGAGACTTTCACCTGCATCAAGGCACATATATCAGTAATGTGCTCTCAAAATTCCTTGACAATTTTGACAAAGGCATTTTTGCTCAAACCAAATGTGGCTAGACTGTTTCTTATCCCTTTTGATTAACATCTCATGTTGCTGGGTTGTTCAGTTATCCATATCATGTTTTCTTAAGAACATGTGGGGAAAAAAAAAGTGTATAGAGAAAAAAAACAGAAGTGCACAAAGGAAAGAAAATTTGACTTTGCTTTTAATGCAACATTTTATCCAAGTACATTATCCTGTAGATCAGAATCTCAGCTAGCTAAAAAGGGTGGAACAAAAAAGAGACTGATCTGTCTTAGACATAGGGCAGGAACTCCTAGGGGAGTAGGGCTGGTTAAAATTCTAAATTTCTGTTCTCCAACTCACCTAGCACTCTGATGTTTTCAAACAAATTTTTTTTCTGTATTACTCTAAAATAAGTGATCTGAAAAGACCAGAACATTACCCCAACTTCCAAACTATAAATAAAATGCAACACAACATAAAATGTCAGCCTCTGTTGCTAAAAGGGCATTACCCCAGAAGAGTTTACAGCACTAAATTCCAGCTTTTACTCTCAGGTTTAGATTTTTAAGTGTCATTTACAGATTGCAGGAACATATCCAAAAACATTTCAATATAAATGAGTGATTTTTGCCACCAGCATGAGAGCAGAGAGAAGAATTTAATAGCATTCCTAGTCATTATATGAGATGTGCTTGGTATACCTATTTTCCAGAAGGATGGGGAAGAATTAGATCATATTTATGTAACTAAGACAAATATATTTATAATGTTCACGGTTACCGATTTGACAGTTTGCATGAAAGGTACAGCTCAAAAGTATTCTTTTCTTCTGAATGTATTCTAATAGTGTAGTTATATGGAATGCAGTGATTTGAAAGCAGCTTATTAAAATTATTTCTAAATGTGCAGTTAGATCGACCATTTTGATGTTTACAGAATAGTGACTATTGATTGTGAACCCCATACGTAACAATTGAAATAGCACACTGTTTTGTGTTTTGCTTCCTGCAACGATAAACAAAAGAGCTGTGTTCTGGTTCTAATTGCAATCCTGTGGAGAGATTTGATATGTGTGTGGCTATTAAAGAATTATTCCGAAGCAAAGTATATTTCTTTAATAGAGCAGTGTTACTAGTATTGTATTTCCCCTGAGCTCTTAGTGACACCCCCTTTTAAAATATCACTCTGACTAAAGTGTATGTTCTTAGCTTGTTTGTTAGAAGACTTGCTCTCAGAAGATGTGGCTTCAGTTATATTCTGTGTAGTTCATGCTACGCTTCTCTGGTAGCAACTCAGAATAAAAACATCAGGAGTATAAGGCTAAGATTTTCCCATACAAATCACAGAATCATAGAATCATAGAATGCTTAAGGTTGGAAGGGACCTCTAGAAGTCATCTAGTCCAACCCCCCTGCACACGCAGGGTCACCTAGAGCACGTGGCACAGGCCTGCATCCAAGCGGGTTTTGAAGATCTCCAGAGAAGGAGACTCCACAACCTCTCTGGGCAGCCTGTTCCAGTGCTCTGTCACCCTCACTGTTAAGAAATTTTTCCTTAAGTTCCTGTGGAACTTTTGATGCTTCAGTTTCTATATGTTTCCTCTAGTTCTGTCAGTGGCCACCAGTGAAAAGAGGCCAGCAGCATCCTCCTCACTGCCTCCCTTGAGGTACTTGTAGACACTGATTAGATCCCCTCTCAGTCTTCTCTTCTCCAGGCTGAACAGGCCCAGCTCCCTCAGCCTCTCCTCATAGGGCAGATGTTCCAGGCCCCTGATCATCCCAGTAGCCCTGCGCTGGACTCTCTCCAGCAGCTCCACATCCCTCTTGTACTGTGGGGCCCAGAACTGGACACAATACTCCAGATGCGGCCTCACCAGGGCTGAGTAGAGGGGCAGGATCACCTCCCTCGACCTGCTGGAGATGCTCTTCTTAATGCAGCCCAGGATTCCATTGGCCTTCTTGGCCACGAGGGCACACTGCTGCCTCATGGTCAACTTGTCATCCACCATGACACCCAGGTCTTTCTCCGCAGAGCTGCTCTCCAGAAGGTCAGTCCCCAGCCTGTACTGGCGTCTGGGGTTATTCCTCCCCAGGTGCAGGACCTTGCACTTGGCCTTGTTGAATTGCATGAGGTTTTTCACCACCCAGTTGTCCAGTCTGTCCAGGTCCCTCTGGATGGCAGCGCAGCCCTCTGGTGTATCAGCTACTCCTCCCAGTTTCGTATCATCAGCAAACTTGCTGAGGGAGCACTCTGTGCCTTCATCCAGGTCATTGATGATTAAATTGAACAGGACTGGACCGAGGATTGACCCCTGGGGGACCCCACTAGCTACAGGTCTCCAACTAGACTCTACACCACTGATCACCACCCTCTGAGCTCTGCCGTCCAGCCAGTTCCTAATCCACCTTAAATCCTATAGGTTAAAAAACAGACAGTACTTGTGTTTGGGTGAAAAAAAAATGTTACAAGTCTGCTGACTGATTCTTGCTAATTATCTCTTTCTCTGTTCAAAGGAAATGTGTCATGCACCAATCCTTTTGCTTGTTGAAGGAAATTGTACACGTCAGGAACACCCCTGTGTAAAGCAGTTGCAGCTGGCCTGGTGTGGCCATGGCTTCTCTTCCTTTATGATGCTGCTGCTGCCAAATGAGTAGCAAGAGGTGCCTGAGGAATTAATAAGTGTTGATTATGCAATTGTAGGTGCTTATAAAGCCTGCATTGCTGTTTTAAAACAAAATATTTGGCATGTGTGTCATAGCAATAGTTAGATCACTTCAGCTTTTAAAAAATGCCAAAAGCAAGTTATCCTTGGAATAGGGTTTTGGCCTACTGAGCTGACATAATTGCAGCAATTAGGCTAATGTAGGAGGTCCACAGTTCCAGCTTACGTATGTTGCTATGTAGCTGTTAGGTAACTTTTGTTAGCTAAAGCATAATTAGGCAATTGTTATGAGAAAAAGAAATATGCATAGCTGGCAGAAACAGCAGAACTAAATTTATACAAGAATATTTGATCGGCAATTCACTACACCAAAAAATGAGCAACAACTCGGAGTAGACCACCAACCAGTAAAGATGAAACAATCTGGAGGCTGTTTTCCACCTCACAGAATTAATTCACCTCAGCCAGAAGAAGGGCGTGCCAACTGTACCTTTGGGGACACCTTACTGTGGAGGACCTCCAGGGATGCCTGGGACCAAGCTCATATGGTCAGACCCACCACGCTTAACCCCCTACTCCTCCCAACTTCTGAAAACCACTGCTCCTGTTAGCAAGGTAAGGGAAAGTAGAGATAACCATGGTTCTATAACTTTGTATTGTTCTATGAATTAATAATCACTCCTTCACAGAGACAATAAACATTTAAATTCTTTCACATGGATTCAGTTATTTTGTAGTAATTCATGCATGCGTTTAGTCTGCCTTCACCTAGACTAAGTAGTTCAATTAGCAATGACTGTGACCAACCAATAACTACCATGGAAGAAGGCTCAGAGGAAATGGGCAAAGGTTCAGGTGCCCCTGAAGCTCAGGAATCATATAGGATGTGACTCATTAGTTACAGCTGTTGCACAGAGAACTGACTTTATCTCAACACATGAGGCACCAGAGGATGACCTTCCTCTTAGATAAGCAGCCTGTAACTGTTGAGTGGATCAATGGGTGTAAACATTTCTTCCTGAGCTGATCAGAAGAATGTGAATGTCCTGTATAACATAAATTGACTTCAAAGTAAAATTTGATATTAAACTTTGCACTCTCTGTATGTGGAATATCTGAACGAACCTGATCAGATAGTACTGGACTCATATGTTTTAAAGCAGTAGATCAGAGAACCGAGAATAAAGGGGATCAATTTTGACAGGCAAATTGAAAAAAAAAAATCTAGAGAGAAATTGTGCTGTATTTGAGAGATTTGAGAGGATTATACAGTCCAGAGAGTTACTAGTTCTGCTTTTCCTTTCATGCTAAACACTTACCCAATATACTGTAATGGATGGCTCTGGTGTATAACAATTCTACATGTTGGGCAAGTGTTGTTTTCCTCCAAATGCTTCACTAAGCAGCTTCTACAGACTAATAACAAGAACATTAATAATTAGAAAGAAATAAAACAAGTATGTAGCTCTCTTTTAGCCAAAAAAAGAGAAGCTTGCCTATATATAAAAACACATGATGCTGAAACTCATAGTTATTTTTAACACAAAATTTCCAATATTTTTCATGACCATTCTCAATACAGAAAAGTGATGCAATAGAAGTACAGTGAGAAAGTTATATCTAGTCAGTCTTCCTAACAAAACACAATTAAACTGTTAGAATACAGTCCCAAAGTCACTAGAATAGCATTTCAAATAGGTAAGCACCATACCTAAGTGCACTGTTCAGCTTTCACAAAGGATGTTACAGGCATTGTATGTTATTAAAATATCTAGCCATTTTGCTGTGAATCACGGTGGTATGCAGAAGAAAACTGTTCTATGATAATAAACCTGCGCAAAAGGAATCATTTCTTTTTCCTCAAGTCAGATGCTTTTTAGTTGACTGGAAAGCTTTGAATAAAATGGATATTCAGGTGCATTTTTACTTTTAAATTTCAAAAAATCCACTACAAATTTAATCAGAAAATAAAATAAGGAAAGGTTGTTACTATATAGGAAAAAAAGTGTTAATTGTTCTAGGAACAAACAGACCAGGAGGTTCCTATAGAACACTATGGATAACTTCTTGATGCAGGTGGTTGATGAGGCAACAAGGAGATGGGCAGTGCTAGACCTTGTACTAACAAACAGAGATGGTCTGGTTGGAAATGTGAAGGTTGGGGGCAGTCTTGGCTGCAGTGATCATGAGATGTTGGAATTCACAATCCTGTGAGGAGGAAGCTGGACAAGAAGTCAGATTGGAACTCTGGATTTCAAGAGAACTAACTCTGACCTCTTCAGGGAGCTCCTTGGAGGAATCCCCTGGGCCAGGGCCCTAGAAGGAAAGGGGGTCCAGGAGAGTTGGCTAAAATTCAAGCACCACTTCCTCCGAGCTCAGGATCAGTGCATCCCTATGAGATGGGGGGCAGGAGACCTGCGTGGATGGGCAAGGAGTTCTTGGGAAAACTTAAACAGAAGAACAAAGCATACATAATGTGGAAGAAGGGCCAGACCACATGGGAAGAATATAGGAAAACTGTCAGAGAATGCAGGGATGCAACGAGGAAGGCCAAGGCCCATCTGGAATTAGAGTTAGCGAGAGATGCCAGGGACAACAGGAAGGGCCTCTACAAATACATCATCAGCAAGAGGAAGACTAGGAAAAACATGGGTCTGCTGCTGAATGGGGAGGGTGCCTTGGTGAAGGAGAATGCAGAAAAGGCAGAGTTACTAAATGCCTTCTTTGCTCCAGTCTTTATTGCTAAGGCTAGTCCCCATGAACTACAGAGCCTGGAGACAAGAGAGAGAAGCGGGAGAGAGGAAGACTTTCCGCTGGTCGAGGAGGATTGGGTTAGGGATTATTTAGGCAAACTGGACACCCATATATCTATGGGCCCGGATGAGATGCACCCAAAAGTGCTGAGGGAACTTGCGAGGGTTATTGCTCAGCCACTCTCCATCATCTTTCAGAGGTCATGGAGAGCAGGGGAGGTGCCGGAGGAGTGGAAGAAAGCCTACGTCACTCCAGTCTTAAAAAAGGGTGAGAGGGAGGACCCAGAAAACTACAGACTGGTCAGCCTCACCTCCGTGCCTGGAACGCTGATGGAGCAGCTCATCCATGAGGCCATCTCTAGGCACGTCAAGGAAAAGAACCTGATCAGGAGTAGTCAGCATGGCTTCACCAAAGGGAAGTCATGTTTGACCAACCTGACAGCCTTCCATGATGGGATGACTGGCTGGATGGATGATGGGAGAGCCATGGATGTTGTCTATCTTGACTTCAGCAAGGCTTCCGACACAGTCTCCCATAACATCCTCATAGGGAAGCTCAGGAAGTGTGGGTTAGATGAGTGGACAGTGGGCTGGATTGAGAACTAGTTGGAGGGCAGAGCTCAGAGTGTCATGATAAATGGGGCCGAGTCTGGTTGGAGGCCTGTGGCCAGTGGTGTCCCCCAGGGGTCATTATTGGGCCCAGTACTGTTCAGCTTGTTCATCAATGACCTGGATGAGGGGGCAGAGTGCACCCTCAGCAAGTTTGTGGATGATACAAAGCAGGGCAGAGTGGCTAATACTCCAGAAAGCTGTGCTGCCATTCAGAGGAACCTAGACAGGTTGGAGAGTTGGGCAGAAAGGAACCTCATGAGGTTCAACTTGGGCAAATGCAGGGTCCTGCACCTGGGGAGGAATAACCTCAGGCACTAGTACAGATTAGGGGTTGACCTGCTGGAAAGCAGCTCCGTGAAGAGGGATTTGGGAGTTTTGATTGATAAGTTAACCATGAGCCAGCAATGTGCCCTCATGGCTAAGAAGGCCAATGCGATCCTGGCCTGCATCAGGAGCAGTGTTGCCAGCAGGCAGAGGGAGGGGATCCTCCCCCTCTACTCAACTCTGGTTGCCTCTGGTGAGGCAGCACCTGGATTGTTGTGTGCAATCCTGGGCTCCCCAGTACAAGAGGGACGTGGAGCTTCTAGAGAGGGTCCAGCATAGAGTGACAAAGATGATTAAGGGAGCATCTATCTTATGAGGGGATCTTATCAACATGTACAAATACCTGAGGGGAGGATGTAAAGAGGATGGGGCCAAACTCTTCTCAGTGGTGGCCAGTGGCAGGACAAGGGGTAATGGATACAAATTCAAACACAGGAAGGTCCATCTCCATATGAGGAAGAACTTCTCTACTGTGAGGGTGACAGAGCCCTGGAACAGGCTGCCCAGAGAGGTTGTGGAGTCTCCTTCTCTGGAGATCTTCAAAACCTGCCTGGATGTAACCCTGTGCCACGTGCTCTAGGTGTCCCTGCTTGAGCAGGGGGGTTGGACTAGATGATCTCTAGAGATCCCTTCCAACCTCAACCATTCTGTGATTCTGTTAAACAGATACGATAGAGCAGCATGCTTTTGGGACTGTTTCCAAGTCTATATGTAACTATGCATTTGATTCAAAAGAAACCACTTACCTCCTTTTTTAAACAGTACTGCCATTTCTCCAGAAAATAATAATAAAATATACAGTATAAAGTGACTTCCTGAGCTGAAATAATAAACGAACTCCATCACAAAATTCAGAAATGAATATAAGATAAAGTTACCTAAATTATACTGTTTTTTTTCCTATTAAAAAAAGTAAAATATTTTCCTTCGACAGCAATTCCTTTAATCTTAGGTAGTGTTACAATAGTCCTTAAAGTCTAAGGTAAGAAAATTTCTGTAGCTATAGTGCCATCTACCTATCAGACAACATGATACTGTACTATATAAACACTAGTTAAAGCCAAATAAGTCATTATGTTTGCTTTGCTGCTACTTTTATATATGTGTGTGTGTATGTATATATAAATTTTAATTGCTGTGACCAACCAATAACAGCTACAGTATAGGAAGGCTCAGAGGAGATGGGCAAAAGGTGAGATGCCCCTGAAGTTCAGGAATCATGTAGGATGCAACTCACTAATCACAGCTGTTGCACAGAGAAGTGACCTTATCTCAACACACAGGACACCAGAGGATGGCCTTCCTGACAGATAAGCAGCTGTAACTGTTGAGTGGATTGATGTAAACATTCCTTCTTGAGTTGATCAGAACAATGTGAATGTCTCCCTGAGATTAGTCAGACCAGCATGAGTGAAGTGTATACGTGGCTCAGCCCAACATAGGGGATAAAACCTGAACAACAAACAAGGGAATATTGAAGGGAGCAATGGGCTTGAGCTGGCTTCAACCTGCATGTTCCTTCCCAGTAACTGGGGGTGCCCACCTTCACAACGGTGAGCATATCATTGGAGCAATCCTAGCAGTTTCACCTACTAAACCCAGATCTTGCATTGCAGTCTGCTCCATATCATACTAGCAGATTCAGTTGCAAGAATGAGGCCATAACCTATTATGAGAGAATTGCTCGAGAAAGGGGAACTTAGAGAAAAACTAGGGCTTAACAGAAGTTATGGCATTACAGAGGCTTGCTTGAGGTGAGACAGTTACCACTTCCAGGATGGTTAGTATGTGTGGAATCTACTTCTCCACGATTCCCTTGGCAACACAATCTGCCCTCCTAGCACACATTAATAAGAGTAAATGAAGAGGGGAACAGAATGGAGACACCATGACCAAACTTTGTTGGATTCCCTGTGGAGGGGATAATCTGATGGTGCTGTGCAGACGATGAGTGAATGGAGGGTGGAGCGGAGTGAAGACACAGCGGCCAAACTCTGTTGTACTCCCTGCAGAGGTGGCAACCTGGTCGTACCATGCAGCTGATAAGCCACATAGTAGGATAAGATGTCTGGTGCTGGGCCAACAATGGTGGCAGATCAGTCCCTTCTGATGGACTTTGCTCAAATTTCTCCTCATTCTAATCTCATTATAATACCAATACATAACCCCAACCCAAAAGTTCTCCCTCTCCAAGGTTACAACCACTTCTCACTGAGCATGCTCTCTAGATTTTCAAGAGACTTTTTAAACCAATCAATAATGAAAGTAAGTATGACTAGAGCCACTCAAGCTCCACCTAAATGTAAAAAAATATATATAAAAGGTGAACTAAGCAGGGATGTAGGGGGAAGAAGGAACAGGGAAAGGAGGAAGAGGAACTAAGGAAGAAGGAAGAGGAGAGAGGGAAGACTCCATTGTAACTTCTGGATCAGTCGACAGGCTGAACCCCTTTCTTCCCCTCCGGTCAGGACACTGCCTGAGGAGACTCCTCAAGACTGAGAGCCCTCTTCCTATTTTCTGGGTGAGTGATGATTGTGCATTTGTACACTAGGCACTAGCTAAGAACCCCACACTGTAGTAGAGGATTTCCTGTACTGACATCTGCAACCTTTCTCTAAATGTTGCATTTGAATAAATTGTGCTATTCGTGAACTTGACTACTTGTTTTGAAGGCGATCTGATGAAACAGATGACAGACTGTTCGCGAACCCGATACTGCCAGAGTCGGGCCTATAGCTGATCATACTATTTGTGAACTCAATTCGCTGTTTGGAAGGCGATCGGACCTACAGTTGACAGACTGTGAATCCGGTACTGCCAGAGTCGAACTTATAGTTACCATAGTATTTGGTATCCCTATTAAGAGATGAGTCCAGCTGCCCCCAGTCCCTCTAACCTTTGAGGATCTGCTGGAACGCAAGGGGATTCATCTCTTACCAAATTTGCCCCCCCCCCCATCAAACCACAACACCTGTTCACACCAAGTAAACAAAAGAAGAATCAAACCTATCTTCTAAACCCATTAGCTTCCAATCAGTTGATCCTCTAGTTCAAATAAGCAGATATTGATCCCTCCTAAACTGAACACAATATAGATCAGCTCAGGTTCTGGCAGGTCAGCCCAAGCATGGCAACCATATAAATACAGCTAAGATGATTGTTTATTTAGAGAGCCAAAGCACCCCTAGATCAGCTCTTTTTACATATGGTTAAGCCAAGATTAATAAGTCCTCCTGGAACTGTAAGTCCTAGGAGCATGGCACAGGGACAGACAATATGGGAGCCACTCTAGTCTAGAAACAACAGTATTACTAGAGTTCTTCCAGAACTTTACTGAGAGTTACCTCAATAAAGTCTTTCTGAGTTATTTTTCTTTGCACTAAGCTTGGCTAGCAGCAACACATGGTACCACAATCATTGAAGAAGAGGTGGTGCTGCTTACCACTTGAACAGCAGTTTTGGGGTGGATGGGGGTGGTATCCTCACCAGCTAAAAAGTATTGGAGCAGCTCAGCTGCCACTGACAGAGAACATCCACTACAAAACACATACTGGAGTCTATTCTCATTATTTCTTACAGTTCATTTCTATTAACGTTTTCATATAACCAATTCAAGAAATCAAGTTGATCTCCCATTATGGGCACAAGAGAAGGGACATCTGCAAACTCTGGAACTTATGATTAGTGCCACTGAGTGGCAGGAGATAGGGGACTCTCTCTGCGATGCCACCATTGGGGGTAGTAAAACGGCTAAGGACTTGGGTTGTACGTGGCGAGAAGTAATGATAGCGAAGGTCCTCCTCACTCCCGCGCAATATCTGTTATGGGAACGGGAGTGGGAGAAACAAATCCAAAAGGTGGTGAACGCACGTAACATCTCGGGAGATCTGTTGTGTGGTGTGACTGTGCGGATGCTTATGGGACGGGATCTCTATGGTGACCCCACGACTCAGCTAACCTACTCGATGCCCATGTATAGTGCTTCGCGGAAGCAGGCACTGTTTTTAGTGCCGTCAGAACGAAAGGCCCCATCATTTACGATGGCGAAGCAGGGATTGCAGAAGTCCTATGGAAATTTGGTGAATAGGCTCGTGCAATCCCTGGAGCAAGCTACTGATGAACAGGCCCTCTGCAAGCTTTTGATCTGGTGCAGAGAGAATGGGTTCAAAGCCGAGCCCCACCTAGTATTCAAATCCGATGTGAAAGCCAAAAGCAAAGCGGCCGCCGGAGTCATGTCCGCCTTTGCGAGCACTTCAGGACCGGGACCGCCATGCCACCGAAAACTGCTGGTGTTCGGAAGATCCATCGCCAACCCCCCCGCCCGTGCCTGCCTCTGTGTCTGCACCTGCGGTGCCTACACCGTCTGTGCCCCCGCTTCCGGACCCCCCCTGTCGCGCCTGAAGAATGGCCTGGCTGGGTCCAGGACTTGTTAGATCGCCTTGAAAAAAAAAAAAAAAAAAAAAAGGAAAAAGGAGAAGGGGAGAAGGGGGGCGAAGAGAAGGCGAATGAGATCAAGGAGACTTACGTTGCTGAGGGCTTGACGAAAGCCAGGAGGGAGGTGCAGGGGAATTTGATCCATCTTTTAAAAATGGGGGTTGAAGAATTGTAATGCTTTAAGTGAGGATAGAAACCGTTATTAGGGCTATTGTTTCTATTTTCTATGTTCACCTCTATTATGTGTTGTATCCTTTGTATATTGATGCTGTCACGAGGTATGGTTGAAAGCTGGAAATTCGTATGATCTGTAGAGTCATAAAACTGTTGTGCGAAATAGAATCCAAGATCTTGAGAAAGAAGATGTTTGCCTGCCCAGGCTGAGCGATAAGGAGCACGGAGGCGGCTGCTCAGCCAGGTTCACAGCCGACCTCCTCCAAAAGCAGTTGAAGGCGGCTGCTCGACCAGGCTTGTAGCCAACTTAACTGCAAACATCCTCTAAATTAATTTGAAGGTCAAACACCCGAGAGGGAGGGAGATGAGAAAGGCAGGACCCTCAGACTGACGGCTGGGACCACTTACTGGTATGCGCACCTGCACAGCCAGGGGGGAAGGTTATGTGACTGAAGGCGGAGTTTGTCTGCCCCCCCCGGTCTGCCTGCTGGCGCGTACTGGTCCTACGTGGGAGGATGCACCAGGCATAAACAGACAGTGCAGAAAGAGGAGGGGTGAGACTCCTAACACTGAGACCCACGTTGTCTCTGCGGGGACGCCCGCCGAGTTAGGAGCCTGTCAGCAACTCTCTAATCTGCCAACTGGAGAGAATGTTCAGTCTCAGCGTCCTGCCGACAACCAGTGGAACTCACTAGTGGAGTGCATAGCTACGTGAGGTTGTGCCACTGGACAGAAATTGTGTTTGTGCTGTTTGTGTGTGTGGTCTTTAGATCTTTATTGTGTAATATATATCAGCAGAGAGGGCTAAATAAGCACAACAAGAAAGTGCAGAATTTGAAAACGGGAGAGCCAGGAATAACTCAGACTACGGCGTTCCCCACCCACCTCCCCCGCCCACCCCCCCCACCAATGGAGGACTGGGAGCCGTACTCTTGACTTATATCCTTGGACAGAGCTTAGGGGAATACTTAATAATTGATTTAAAAGATTGTTTTTTCACCATACCATTGTATCCTGAGGACGCTGACATAGTGGAACATATGAACCAAACGCTGAAACGCCAGCTACGAAAAATGAAAAATTGGCAAGAGCAGTATATGTTTTAAATTTTTGAGATTGCCCCAGGATAGCCTAGTCCCTCTGATGGTCAAACACAGGGCTGGGCTAAAGGGAGCCCTGACAGAAGTAAAGTCGGGTCCATGTAAGGTGATGCTGAGAGATTGGAACACGGGAAACTGGACGGGACCCTTGGAAATGGTAACCTAGGGAAAAGGGTATGCTTGTGTCGTTACAGATACTGGAACCAGATGGGTGCCAGAAAAATGGGTGAGACCTTGGCTGGAAGCAAACTCGCATACATCAAACGTAGCAGGTAAGCAGCTGGTACCCTAGCTGTGGAAAGTGTGAGCCTGCAGAACAACATGGGAGGAAGAAGTGTTACTGTTATTATTAGCTGTATATTGTGGCTTTTAGGAGGTAATGTTGCTTTTAACGCTATTATAGAACCTGATGCTACTTTTAACACTAATGGATATGTTATGCTTCTTAGGCGTATTGTTAATTATACCCAAATTAAGAGTTGTTGGCTTTGTTGGACAGCAGATCAATTTGATGCACTGGTGTTAGGTATTCCTCAGAGCAACTGTACAGACCTGAATCCATATAGCCTACTCAATACATCATACCAGTGCACACAGGAGAATGTCGCAATGGAAGGAATGCCCTGAACTCCCAATGCACCTCATGGTCATCTCCAACCCAATCTCGGTGTTTGCCCTCATCATGCAGTGGCAAAAGAAAAAAGGGGGAGGGATTTGGAATGGGCCTTGCGGTACTCCACTGCGCTGCAGTTAGCGCTCTTGGAGTTCCCTGGGGAGGTGACTTCGGAAAGGCCTGCAGGAAAGCTTGGCCACTTCCTCACCAGCTATTCGTGGGTAGAAAGACCAAAGTGTGTAGAAAGACCTCCGTGTGATGGCCTCACGGTATTCACGGATGCAGGAAAATCCTCCAGAAGGGCGACCATCACCTGGAAAGGAGAAAGACCTATGGAAGGCCCACACCCTACAAGCAGTGGAAGGTGACTCGTTGCAGATCGGACTCCCTGTACGTTGTCGTCGTAGTACAGCGAATTGAGGATGCTCTTTTGAAAGAAACTTCTAACCAACGATTGTTCCAGCTGTTTCTACGAATCAAAAGAGCGGGGAGGTGGCGTTCGACAGCGTTCTGTGTCATCCACGTCCGGAGCCATCAATGGACACTAGGTTTGGGGGAGGATAACAATCGGGCTGACCAGTTAGTGAGCTTGACACGCGAGCATGGGCCACTGAATCGTTTTGAAATTGCCCGAATTGCTCATGAACAGTTCCGCACTAATGCCAAAGGCCTGACCTGGATGTATGATATAACTATATCCGATGCCTGCGGAATTGTGCAGGCCTGTCCCCAATGTAGTCATCATGGGCCAGGTCTGGGCATTGGTGTGAACCCCAGGGGCCTGAAGGCATTAGAGATGTGGCAAATGGACATCACACATGTACCTGAATTTGGACGCCTCAAGTATGTCCACGTGTCCATAGACACCTACTCAAAGTTTGTGTGGGCCACAGCGCAGACTGGCGAAAGGGCCCTACATGTCTGCAGGCATCTAACCACATGTTTTGCGGTCATGGGCTCACCCGAGCACATCAAGACGGATAACGGTCCAGCCTATGTCAGTGAGTCTGTCCGACGCTTTCTGATGACCTGGGGAGTACAGAATACCACTGGGCTCCCAAACTCTCCAACTGGTCAGGCTATAGTGGAGCGCACAAACAGGACACTCAAGGACTATTTGCAAAAGTTCAATTCAATAGTGGACCCAAGAGAGTGTTTGGTTAAGGTTCTATTTGTATTAAATCATCTCTGTGTCTTCGGGGACAATGTTGATCTGCCTGTCGTAATCCATGCCACCTGTGTTAATGCAGGCACTCCCACTAAAGAAATGATGCTTAATTATTGTAACCCTAGAATGGGGATCTGGGAGGGCCTCGCCACTGTCATATTCAATGGTCGAGGGCATATGTGTGTTTCTATGCCCACAGGTCCGCTATGGGTTCCCAGCAGATGGACTCGTCCAGCAAAAGGAGTTGTGGACGTGAGGGAGTGTCCTGTCAAAAGGGACATGCAGGACAGTGGTGGGCAGCAGCGTTGCTGATGTTCTGGGTACTGGGCTCTGGAACGGAAGGGGCTCCAGGGTACCATCCATGGTTGTTTGATCCTCGACAGAACATCTGGGTGACCTTAGCTCGAGAGCTAAATACCACGCGCTTCTGCGCTAGTCTGGCCACCCCTAGTACCCCCTTTGTAACATGTCTAGTTGGGGTACCTGTAAACGAGACCACGTGGAAGTATTTCTGGAATGCAGTAAAGGCAATGCCATCGTTGGGGAATCCCCAAACTTTGAAAAGATTGACAGCACTCGAGAACTTGGCAACGGGAATCAACCGTTTCAATCTTTGGAGCCACAACCTGCCTGCAGGGCCTGAACCACAGGAGATAGAATTACTAGATTCTCTTAATGCTTCTGTTTGCCTTTATATTAATGCATCGCATAAGGGTTGTGCTTCGGGTTATAGTAATAATTGTCGCAGTAGCTCTCAGGCGCCCACCTGGTTGTACCCAATCGGCAACGGGAGTCATTGGAATAAATGGTGTGGTAAGATGTCCCACAATTCCTCACATCCGGGATCCAGCCCTGTAACCCCTCGGACGTTGCCTGCAGGATATTTTCTCATATGCGGCAACCGGGCTTGGTCCGGAATTCCATCAAAGCCCATAGGGGGTCCATGTACAGTAGGCCAAGTAAGTATGGCTTTGCCCTGGGTCCATCCTAACAGCACCAGGGTCAAAAGAAGAACTTGGCAAATGGCGCGTAGCATAACCCAGACGGAGGACTGTAATGACAATGTCCGTCTCTGGCCCAAGTGGGAAGTAATTTTGACATCCTTCTTTGTACCGGGGGCGGCAGCGGCGCGAGCTCACAAAATCTTGGACACCCTATCCTGCTGGGTGGTTAAAAAGCAAATGTCACCAGTCATGTCCTCTCTAATCTTGCGCTAGATTTATCACAGGTGCAACACGCGGTGCTACAAAAGAGAGCGGCCATCGACTTCCTGCTGCTAGCCCATGGGCACGGATGTGAAGACTTTGAAGGAATGTGCTGTATGGATCTGCAAGACCACTCTAAGGCAATCCACCAGCAAATCCAACAGCTGATGGAACACACCCAGAAGATACAAAAAGATGTGGGCTTCTTTGGACTGGATGGGTTAACTAATTTATTGGGTGTTGGTGGGTGGCTGAAATCCTTGCTTAAAAGAAGTTTGATGCTTTTGATTATTCTGCTTTTAATCCTAGGCTTAGTCAGCTGTGCCTTTGCATGCTTAAAACGACTGCTATCCTCCCTTACTCATAACGCCTGGTTAATGCAAAAGAAAAAAGGAGGACTTATAGAGGAATGGCTTGGAGATCAAGGGCACCTTACAGCTCCAGGCGGTTGGTAAAACCCCGGCGTTGAAATGATCGAGAGTCCCTGAACTGCCCATCAGCAGATCAATAGACAACGGACGCTGCTCAGCAAGACGTCGGACTCTTGACTGGAAAGATTTTGCAGACCAACACGGACTTGGGGATGGGTGCATGTATTAGTAAATCGCAGCTAATATTACTAGTTTTTTATTGTTTATGCTTGTAGTTTTAGCTGTGTTTTTGCATGTATTAGACATAAGGTATTCTCACTTACCAGCAAGGCTTGATTAGTGCAAAAGAAAAAAAGGGGGAATTGTAGAGAAATGCTGTGCTGAGAATCTGCACTGTGCTGGGAATCTGCACTGTGCTGAGAATCTGCACCACCTGCGCCTTGCTGATAATGTACTGGGGAGTGTTAGTGAGTTGTCCTTGGCCGGCTGGGAATGGGGAGCTATGTGGGAAAGAGTAGTTAGCCGTTTCGGGTAAACAACTTTGCAGAGCTGGGAAAGAGCCTATGCGGCCGGGACATAGCAACCTCCCTAGCAACCAATCGTAGCTAACCTGGATATCCCTCAGATGCTTGTAGGTATAAATATATGCGCACTTCCGCTAATAAACGGAACAAGATCTAAACTCATATTGGGATCGTGTCTTGTAATCCGGCTCGGCTCCCGTAAAGGCCTGTGCAGTTGTCCTGCGCCTGATTCCAACAGGATGTCTTTTACAAAACCCATAACATTGTCAGTATTAAGAGATACAAGATACAAACAATACCAACACCTGTAACATTTATTAAAGACTATGGGGCCATGTCTCCACTCAGAATTAATACCATAAGCCAAAGGATGCACTCAGAAGAAATAAAACTTTCTGAAAATATAAACTTAAATAAGGGACACACCACAAGACAAAAAAGAGTACAAGCTGGCAGTGAGACCTGGATTGATCTAAAAATGCATTGCTATATACAAACCTGAGAAATGGCATGACCTATGTAAACTGAGCACACCTTGCAGTGCACGTTTCAAGGTAGCAGATAAATAAATAAATACATTTTAGAACAATGAAAAAATGACCTTTAGCTTTATGCAATTACAATTTTAATAGTTGTTAAGAGCAGCATTACAGGATTTGGGACAAAACACAGCAAAAGCCTAGATCAGGGTTCTAAATGCTTCACTCCAAACTGAACACCAAGGAACTTTAGATTTGGAGCACATGGAGAAGGGACTCAAGAATGAGCAAAAAAGGCATGGGAAGAACAAGAAAGCAAATAAATTAAGACTGATGAACAGTGCCTAAAAATCAAACACAGGGGAAAAAATGGTCTCAACCAAATCCTAAGCATCCTATCATCTCTGTAAAGCATGCCACATTCTTTCTAGCATTCAGCAGAAAGACTACATTCCTGAACATATACATTTCCAATTTATTATATATGTTTTCAAGTTTGTGCAGCACAACTATTTTCCTTATTTGTCACATGAGACAATATATTGTTTTGTTGAAAAATCATAATTGCATAGCAAAGCTTGTATTATTTTGGCTGATACACAGTAAATTTTTAAGCTTCAACTAAAAATTATTAAAACATCTAGCACATCAAGTAAAAACAAAAAACAAACAAACAAAATACCTTAGTCAAAAATTATATTTCTACTTACAAGTATGTAAGCATTCTGTTACAGTGGTGGCATCAATCAGGTATCCATTGCACAGACGACAGGTTATATGGGCATTAATGTCCCAAAGCTTAATCTTCCTAGTCAGCATCTTCGGTATCTGTAAAAAAACAAATCCCCCACAGTAACTCAGATATACTGAACAAGTAAAAGTAGTTTTGAAATAAATAACTACAATTCACTTTACAAGAGCCTGAATCTATCTACATAAGCATATCTTTATACTCATGCATATATTTTAATGGAGTACTAAACTTTTAAAGGATGATAGAAACCAATAGTGAAACAATGAGAAATCCATACTACTTTGTATGCCAAGGTTTTGGAGTGAAAAAGTGTCATCCTAGCACACTACTAATACTATCCTCTTATCGACCAAAGGATGAATATTTAAGACCAAATCCTACTATTTTACTCATCTAATGCTTCAGCAGTTGGTAAATTACAAAATCAAAGGGAGCAGGGGTAATTTGACAAATTTGGACTAACCGCACTAAGTATCAGCCTCACATCTCTTTATGGCTAGAACATGATTTTAAATCCATATATGACAAATGGAGCTCAAAAGTAAAATAAAATAGGTTCTTTAAAAGTTAAAAATCAAGTTAAATAAAGAAAACATGACAAACCAAAACTGTTGTTCCATCAGTGGAGCAACACCCTGTTCTATTAAGAAACATGAGCTTTCCCTGCCCGCTTTCTACAATCATCATTAGAATCATAGAATCATTAAGGTTGGAAGGGACCTCTAGAGATCAACTAGTCCAACCCCTCTGTACATGTAGGGTCACCTAGAGCATGTTACACAGGATTGAATCCAAGCAGGTTTTGAAGATCTCCAGAGAAGGAGATTCCACAACCTCTCCCAGTGCTCTGTCACCCGCACTGTCAAGAAATTTTTCCTTAAGTTCCTGTGGAACTTCTGGTGCTTCAGTTTGTGGCCATTTCCTCTTGTCCTGTCACTGGCCACCACTGAAAAGAGGCTGGCCCCATCCTCCTCACTCCCTCCCTTAAGGTATTTATAGACACTGATCAGGTCCTGATCAGGTCCCCTCTCAGCCTTCTCCAGGCTGAATAGGCTCAGCTTTCTCAGCCTTCCCTCATACGGCAGATGTTCCAGGCCCCTGATCATCCTCGTAGCCCTGCGCTGGACTGTCTGCAGCAGTTCCACATCTGTCTTGCACTGGAGAGCCCAGAACTGGACACAATACTCCAGATGTGGCCTCACCAGGGCTGAGTAGAGGGGAAGGATCACCTTCCTCGACCTGCTGGAGACGCTCTTCTTAACGCATCCCCAGGATCCCATTGGCCTTCTTGGCCACGAGGGCACACTGCTGCCTCATGGTCAACTTGTCATCCACCATGACACCCAGGTCCTTCTCTGCAGAGCTGCTCTCCAGAAGGTCAGTCCCCAGCCTGTACTGGCGTCTGGGGTTATTCCTCCCCAGGTGCAAGACCTTGCACTTGGCCTTATTGAATTGCATGAGGTTTTTCACCGCCCAGTTGTTCAGTCTGTCCAGGTCCCTCTGGATGGCAGCGCAGCCCTCTGGGGTATTAGCTACTCCTCCCAGTTTCATATCATCAGCAAACTTGCTGAGGGGGCACAGGACCGGGCCGTGGACTGACCCCTGGGGGAGATCGCTAACTACTGGCCTCCAACTAGACTCTGTGCCACCGATCACAACCCTCTGAGCTCTGCCATCCAGCCAGTTCTCAATCCACCTCACCATCCACTCATCTAACCCACACTTCTGGAGCTTGCCCAAGAGGATGCTGTGAGGGACGGTGTCAAAAGCCTTGCTGAAGTCGAGAGAGATGACATCCACCTCTCTCCCCTCATCTACCCATACAGTCATTCCATTATAGAAGGCTTTCAGATTAGTTAAGCATGATTTCCCCCTGGTGAATCCATGCTGACTACTCCCAAGCACCTTCTTGTCCTCCACATGCTTAGAGACAACAGCCAGGATGAGCTGTTCCATCTCTTTTCCAGGGATGGAGGTGAGGCTGACTGCCCTGTAGTTGCCTGGGTCCTCCTCCTTGCCTTTTTTGAAGACTGGTGTGACGCGGCTTTCTTCCAGTCCTCCGGCACCTCCCCCATTCTCCAGGACCTTTCGAAGATGATGGAGAGTGGCTGAGCAATAACATCTGCCATCTCCCGCAGCACTCTTGGGTGCATCCCATCAGGGCCCCTGTATTTGTGGGTATCAAGTTTACCTAAGTGTTCTCTAAAGAGCATCCAAAAGGAGCAAGAAGAGGGCAGGAAGAATCCCAAAGGGGCAAGAAGAGTCTGAAAGGGGAAAGAAGAAAGCAGGAAGAGTCCGAAAGGAGCAAGAAAAGTGCAAGAAGAATCACAAAGGGGCAAAAAGAGGGCAAGAAATATCCCGAAGGGGCAAGAAGAATCCAAAAGTAATCCAAAAGGCACAAGTATCATAGAATCATAGAATGCTTAAGGTTGGAAGGGACCTCTAGAGGTCATCTAGTCCAACCCCAAGTAGCGAGCAAGAGAAATGTGAAAAATGCAAGAAGGGAGCAAGAGGAATCTGAAAGGCACAAGGCGAATCTAAAAGGCAGAAGAAGAGGGAAAGCAGAATCTGAAAGGGGCAAGAAGAGAGCAAGAAGAGTTACACTGTGTGATATAAGAGTAACTGCAGACTTACATCCAGGTCTTCGGGTGAAGCAGTAAAAGATACAGAACCCAAATTAGTTTTATGGTTGAGATTTCATTAACCTCGTAACTAGCTGTCAAGGAAGAAGGAAAATTTGACTTGTTTGCACAGTATATCCGATAGATCAGAACCTATACCAGATAACTTGATTACATTCTTTTCCAATCCTTATTTTATAATTAAGAAGAGCAGCCACATATTTAACAGTTTCAAGATAGTATATGAGGTCTCCAGTTAAAAAAAGCTGCATGTATTGGAGACATTTCTCAAGCACCAGGGAAAAGCTATTTATGCCCGTTCCTCAGAAATTCTTCAAGAGATGGCTTTAAACTGTAGCAGTCGTTTGAACTGCTACCCTTCTGTCAACCCTTCTGTCAAACCTTTTGAAAGCAATGCAGAGCATATTTTGTAATAGGTAAAAATATTTAGCAAGGCTAAAAGAATACCTAAAATGGCAAACATACAGGCACAAAAAACAAATGCAAACTCTAGTTATTTGACTAGGCAGGAATTCAACAAAAGTTATGGGTGTGCAGGGATTACCAAGGAGTGAATTCAAGCATTAACTAAGATGAGAAGCTAAAGAAATTATGGTGAGAACTGAAATAATGAAATAATTTATTTTCTAGAGAACACTGGACCTTTTTTCCCCTACTGTAGTAGAGAAACACTGCCAAACAAGGCATCATATTATGTACCACTAAAAAAAAAAAAAAGTCTCTAACTTGTAGGAGTTCAGATAGGACAAAATATAATAAGATGTGAAATAACTATAAAGAAGATAAAATGCTGAAAAATAGACAGCCTAATTAAAGCAAATTTTGTCAGAGAAACAGAGGATAACAAAGATAATATATACAACTAGACAAACATCCATTGAATGAATGAGAAATAAAAAACAGATAATTTTTGGTAAAGGAAAAATATACATCCAGTAGAATCCCCTGATTACACCTTAAGCAGTAAACAAACCTGATGATGGTTTTATAGAACTTTTAAGAAGCCAAACAGAAAACTCAGTAAATATTTAAGGAATGAACACTGGAAACTATTAGCAGGAAGGAGAGGTACAGAAGCAACTTCTTCCAGGACATTAGTCACTTCAACTTCAAAATAAGATGCAAGCCACAATAAGAGATTTCCCTAGAAGGTCTGACCCATACTGCCAACATGCAGCTATTAAAACCACAGAACAAACAACATGTGCAGAGGTCCTGACATATAGCCTTCAGCACAAGATGAATCTCTGACAGGCAATCCATTTTTTAAGGTCCATATGTAAGTTGGCAACATCAGATTTCAGTTTAGCTTTCATCTTGCAGGCTTGAGCCATACATGACTCAAGTTATGGGTTATCCTTTGCTCACAGAAGAGTCAAAGAATTTGGATGCATCAACATTTTTCAAAATAGTTAAACCATAACAGTGAAATGCCTTAAAATGCTGTATTAGAAGCAATGACAGATATACTTGTAACTAGAAAGGCAGGAAGAAGCTTGTAGCAAAATTTACATTACAAAGAGTTTGGTTAGACTAGAAATGTTGACTGACCTAGATTCTGGAGACAGACTGTGCTTCCCAACATATATATTTTTTAAGCCTGCAGAGGAAACATCGATTTAGCACTCAAAAATACTCTTCAATTATCTTTAAAGTAACATGTGAAACAGGAAGTTCTAAGCCAACCATGAGGCAATTCCCATTTGAGTTGAGATGTTTTGTTTAGAGAGGAAAAGAGAAGCCAATTATTAAAAAAAAAGAGATACATAGATACATAAAGAAGAAATGAGAGGACTCAAATTACCACCTTATATGAGAAGTTAAAGATAAGAATAGCAAACAATTTTAAAAATCCTTACGAAAAATGTAATTAGTAATTTCTCAGATCTGTTCTGTATCGCATAAGAGGAAAGTACATATTGCAAACCAAATTAGATCATCTCCCATTAACCATTCTTTCACCCTAACTAATGCATTTATGAAACTTAAATGGTCATGCTTCAAGATATAAAGCTATCATTGACAATACTTAGGAAGAAACTCTGTATGAGTAAATGTCTAACATGCAATTTCTTACACATTGTTATCTGGCATCTGTTAACAGCTATCACCTCAGACAGGGCACTGGGTTAATTGAACAACAGGTCTGTTCCGGTGAGAAAGTTCAAGTGTTCTATGATCTAATGTCCAACAAAAGTTCAAATAAACATCTAAAAACAAACCAGATTTTATAAAATCGCTACCAATGTATTTTCCTGTAACTATGCATAAACAGAGAAATACATTGTTGTAAGGAAAAATCTTTTGAATTATGCCTAATTAAAAATTATAAGCAACCTAGCACATACAAAAATACAAAGCTATTAAGGTTGAACTATTTTGACAGCACCTCATCATAAAGACATGCTAAAAATAAATCCTAAAAACACTAGTGTTAATCTTAATTTCACTTATACTGTTATGAATATACTCCCAGACTTCTTGTATTGATGTTTAATGAAAGCTATTTCTGTTACCAATACTGAATTCAATATTTATTGAAGTCTAAGATTTTAATGAGTCTAAGTAAGTAGTTTACAAATTCCAGCTGAAATATTACTTAGTTTTGGGATTATCAATTTATGAACAAAAACAAAACAAACAAACAAAAACCCACAGTTAATCCTTTTTCTACTGATGGGTTCCTATAAAAGCATCAAGACAGATGTTCCAACAGTTTCAATACCCTTTAAAAGGTTTCAGCAACCTCTTTTAGTGTCTAGATAAGAGTCTCAAAATCTTAAATTAACCCAGCATTAACGTCTATCAGAAAGAGTGGAATAAAAGCATGTTTTCCTGAAGCTAGATTTCTCTGGATAATTCCTCTTGAAGTAACATTCTTCTGCTCAGGCTACTGACACTTTCTGCACAGACAATTAACATGACAGATAGATAAGAAACAGCATTGTACAGCAAGCTTATACAAGGTCCAAAACAAAGTTGACTATAAAGACTGATATTAGCCAGATTGGTAACCCTATTCTCTAGGCAAATCCAAGCTTTCCTCAACTCTTACCATACAATCTTTCAAAAAAGGGGACAAGATAGAAGGTAATTCCCCCCTACACCTCCTATTTTGGAATTCAGGCAATAAGCTCTGTAAAAATCCCATCTTCCTGCCTCTTAATCAGCAAGCACCTTGTTCTAAAAGAAGCCAAGTGTGAATCCAGAAACTTTTCCAGAGCAAGCAATACAACCTAATTTTGAAATTAAAAAGAAAAAAAGAACTACCTCTGAATAGTAAATATATATTTATAGTATTCATAAACTGTAAGGTGGCTTGCAACATTCAAACATAACTTATTACACTATCCAATAGTTCAAACAAGAATTATAACTGAGGGAAGTCCTATGGCCTGTGTTAAACAAGAGAGAGAATTTGAACATATTATGGTGCCCATGTAAAGCTCAGTCTATTTAAAATTGCAAAACAAATGAAATCATATGCTTTTTTCCGTATTAAGAAGGGAATCAAATACCTCATGCGCTAGTCTATTTAAGTGATATGAAAGCCTATTTTCTTACCCTTTGGACTATTCTCAAGCTGCACTGAGTACTTGAAGAAAACAGTATCTGATCATAATTGCATAGAAATCAACTCTACTTAATTAAGATAGCACAATCAGAACATTTAAAACATGGTTGTTTTAAGAAGACAACTAGCATAAAAAGATTAGAGGTTAAAGCCAGATACTGTAGCTTTAAGTTACAACAAGGAGAGAGTATAAATTAACCTTTTCAAAGCATCACCGAGGTTGAAGTCTTCTTGCATCAAACTGCTATTTTTAATTTTTTTAAAAAATCACATATCCAAATTCAGGCTTCTGGATTAGACACTGATTTATAAACTCACTAAACTGCACTGGAGTTAATATGGCAAACACACACCTATATATTAACCAAAGATGGTTTTAGCTTGGTTTCCTTTAGTAACAATGCTTACATGACCAGTCAGTGCGTTCTCAAGATGCATGCCCAAGAATTTCTGAATCTTTCACACAATTGCAGCCAAGTTCAGAGGAAGAAATCTCAAAGATAAGTAAGATTATTATGTTTGAGGTAATTATGTTCTTAAATAAAAGCAGACAACCAAGGAGGAGAGTCCAGGATTTGAACATTTGCACTTCATCCTCAGATTTCAAATGTCTGTTTTCCACAACTGAATACAATAAACTTTCAGCTGCCACGAAACCTCTATCCAAAATATTTGTTTTCTAGTGATTAGCAGATAAGAACAGAAAAATTTTAGTTTAGCATAGCTTGTTTAAAAATTCAGTCATAGCCAATTAAGACAAATCTGTAGGATACAAAGGTATATTAGCTTTGCTACTCAGTTACGTGTTTAAATAACCTACTACAGCAGAAACTCTTAAACTGAGAAGTACTCTACATAACTGTCTGAAATTATTTATCTACTAAGTAATGACATTTGATCAGAAAAATATTACTGTTAACCCAGACAGTAAGCGAGCACCAGAGTCATAACATGATCCCCTATCCTCAAATCCGTTACTGGAAGTACAGGAAGCTACTCTCCACTCTAATTGCATGGTTTTTAAATGACAAAGCCTTTTTCAGATAGAGGGTACCTCTTAAAATTAATCTGAGTCTCAGTTAGTGAAAAAGAAAGCAGGAAACTAGAAATGTGAGAAGTCAGCCCTTTGCAGGGTAGAGCACTCTTTAGGACTCTCACAAACAGAGCATAGAAGCCAGTGACACCAGAAGTTCAGTGAAGTGCCACTTAATGCAAGAGAGAAGTACTATTTTTTTTTTGTCACTAGGAACTATTCTTTAGTCAAAAACAAAAACAAACAAACAAAAAAAACACCAGTGTGACTGCCTTAAAAATAGGAGACCTAAAGTTTCAGCAACCTGAATCAGTTCTGAAGAAAAGGAAAAGTTTTCTTATTAAAAAATAGAATAAGAGCACTAAAAAGATTAGGTGAGATCTAGATTTCTGCAAGAATGAGAAACAAAAACTATTTTTCTAGAATCTATTCCAAATTGTAAGAAAGGGAACAGCTTCCCTACAATTTCTTGAATGAATCCTGAAACTGACAGGGAGAGAAATAGCAAATTTAATTTTTAGAGACTGCTTTTGCTAGCATCTGTAAAGCAGTGAATTATTCCGAAACAACATATCAACACTGGAGAAGAAAAGAGGAAGACCACTGAACAGATAGCATATAAAAGCAAAACAAAATACAATCAGATCCAAATATCCAACCAATATGCCAAAATGATTGTTTAGACAGATATTAGTATTTCTTCATTTTGGTTCCATAAAATGTCATGTTATATTACACTGATGTTTGGAACAGTATCAGTGCCTGACTATCTGACAGCCCAAGTGTTCTGCCAAGGGAGCAAGGGAGTAGGGGAAGCTACAAAGGTATTTGGAGTATACTCCCAACTTAAAGAAAATCCACATCTTGAGAAGGTGGAAGGAGGTAGCTGTGTGTCAGGTAGTCAAGTATGCTATACTTTCTCTATTAAGGTAACGTCCTGTTAAAACTATCAACTAGAAGGGTAAGGAGTATGTTATAGACCTCCTCAGTAGTGTCACTGAGGAGACAGGTTTGAAGAAGCTTTCAGAGATTTCAATACTGAAAACTCATTAGAGTAGACTCAAAGAAAAAGAGGACAAGCAGAGACCCACCCTGCACCCGCCAATGGAGTGACTTTACCATTAGTGTATATGCTGGTCAGGAATATTTTGGGCTACATCAGGCATACCTCTTAAAACTGCATTTCTTTTCAGAGTCTGCCATCCAGAGACCTGGAAAAAAAAAACAGAAAAATATTCTGAAAGTTAACATCTAAAACTCCTTAAAATCTAGCCACCACATAGAAATCAACCTACTAAGCTCTCCTAACACTACCTACATTTATTAATTCAAGACAATTCAAAAGAAAAAGAAACATTCATTTTTGATAAAGAAAAAAGGGAAAACCTGTAAGAATTAGAAGAAAAGGGAACTTGAGGAAAGACCAATGTAACATCCTTCTACGAAAGGACACACTTACTACAGAAAAGGAAAAAGACTCAAAAATTCAAGTAGTTCTGGTACCATATGGTGGAAAAAGACTTCAAAAAATCAATTATCGGCACAAATGAGAATGCCAGAAGAAATAGCTCACTTGAACCATGAGCTATGGACTATATAGATAAATAACTAGTCTCTTAAAAAGAAGATTTGGGATTGAAAATTCACAGCAAACAGTATTATTCTCAAAATATATTTAAAAGTATCTGCTCTCCATTTCACTGAGTTTGCAAAATATTTTCAGAAGGAAATCTGTCATATCTCCAAAATATTTGCATATTTTTCAACCTAAAAGAAAAAAATATTTTTCCATCACTTTACAGCAAAAGAAAAATCACATGAACATTTTAGCTTGATAAAGGAAGGCAATTCACAAAGGAAATAGCCAGTTGTTATAAAGACAAATAATGAATACTACTTCTTTAACTTGCTCCTTCAAAATCAAAGGAATAGCCTGCAATTATTAATTTGGCTGCTACACTGAGGAAATTATAAACACTATGGTACAATGAAACTTCACGACAGGACTAGGCAAGAACCAGAATGAAATGCAACTGAACAATCTCTCAGTAACTCCTTAAGGTAGTGCTTTTATTGTATTCAGAGAAAAAATAACATTGCAACACTGAAAGCAAAGAGGAGTGCCATTAAATGCCCTTGAGTTGGTGTCAACAACAACAACCTTCACATAGAGAACAGAAAATACCCCAGTTATGCCCAGTGCCATGCCACTCACACCAGCCTAACTCCAGAGACAGAGAAGGATGCCCAAAGCCTGGAGAGGGAGAACAGCAAAATATGAGAAATACCAAAGGCCCACATAGTCAAGTTAGAGCCGCCCCAGCTAGAAAGAGAGGCACATTGGGAGTCCAACTCAAATGCCTCTATGTAAATGCACACAGCATGGGGAATAAACAAGGGGAAGTGGAGATGGATGTGCGATTGCAGGGCCATGATCTCATGGTAATTACTGAGACATGGTGGGACAGCTCTCATGACTGCAATGTGGCCATGGATGGCTTTAGGCTTTTCAGGAAAGACAGGCCAGGAAGGTGAGGTGGCGGAGTTGCTCTTTACGTGAGAGAGCAACTGGAATGTATGGAGCTCAGCATCGGGGAGGATGAAGCGCAGGTCAAGAGCCTGTGGATGAGGATTAAAGGGCAGGCCAGCAGGGCTGACACTGTCGTGGGAGTTTATTACAGGCCTCCTGACCAGGAAGAGGAAGTGGATGAGGCCTTTTACAGGCAGCTGCAGGAAGCCTAACAATCACAGGCCCTGATCCTTATGGGGGAATTCAACCACCCCAATGTCTGCTGGGATAATCACACAGCTAGGAACAAACAGTCCAGGAGGTTCCTGCAGAACATTGCAGACAACTTCTTGATGCAGGTGGTTGATGAGCCAACAAGGGGAGGGGCAGTGCTAGACCTTGTACTAACAAACAGAGATGGTCTGGTTGGAAATGTGAAGGTTGGGGGCAGTCTTGGCTGCAGTGATCATGAGATGTTGGAATTCACAATCCTGTGAGGAGGAAGCTGGACAAGAAGTCAGATTGGAACTCTGGATTTCAAGAGAACTAACTCTGACCTCTTCAGGGAGCTCCTTGGAGGAATCCCCTGGGCCAGGGCCCTAGAAGGAAAGGGGGTCCAGGAGAGTTGGCTAAAATTCAAGCACCACTTCCTCTGAGCTCAGGATCAGTGCATCCCTATGAGATGGGGGGCAGGAGACCTGCGTGGATGGGCAAGGAGTTCTTGGGAAAACTTAAACAGAAGAACAAAGCATACATAATGTGGAAGAAGGGCCAGACCACATGGGAAGAATATAGGAAAACTGTCAGAGAATGCAGGGATGCAACGAGGAAGGCCAAGGCCCATCTGGAATTAGAGTTAGCGAGAGATGCCAGGGACAACAGGAAGGGCCTCTACAAATACATCATCAGCAAGAGGAAGACTAGGAAAAACATGGGTCTGCTGCTGAATGGGGAGGGTGCCTTGGTGAAGGAGAATGCAGAAAAGGCAGAGTTACTAAATGCCTTCTTTGCTCCAGTCTTTATTGCTAAGGCTAGTCCCCATGAACTACAGAGCCTGGAGACAAGAGAGAGAAGCGGGAGAGAGGAAGACTTTCCGCTGGTCGAGGAGGATTGGGTTAGGGATTATTTAGGCAAACTGGACACCCATATATCTATGGGCCCGGATGAGATGCACCCAAAAGTGCTGAGGGAACTTGCGAGGGTTATTGCTCAGCCACTCTCCATCATCTTTCAGAGGTCATGGAGAGCAGGGGAGGTGCCGGAGGAGTGGAAGAAAGCCTACGTCACTCCAGTCTTAAAAAAGGGTGAGAGGGAGGACCCAGAAAACTACAGACTGGTCAGCCTCACCTCCGTGCCTGGAACGCTGATGGAGCAGCTCATCCATGAGGCCATCTCTAGGCACGTCAAGGAAAAGAACCTGATCAGGAGTAGTCAGCATGGTTTCACCAAAGGGAAGTCATGTTTGACCAACCTGACAGCCTTCCATGATGGGATGACTGGCTGGATGGATGATGGGAGAGCCATGGATGTTGTCTATCTTGACTTCAGCAAGGCTTCCGACACAGTCTCCCATAACATCCTCATAGGGAAGCTCAGGAAGTGTGGGTTAGATGAGTGGACAGTGGGCTGGATTGAGAACTAGTTGGAGGGCAGAGCTCAGAGTGTCATGATAAATGGGGCCGAGTCTGGTTGGAGGCCTGTGGCCAGTGGTGTCCCCCAGGGGTCATTATTGGGCCCAGTACTGTTCAGCTTGTTCATCAATGACCTGGATGAGGGGGCAGAGTGCACCCTCAGCAAGTTTGTGGATGATACAAAGCAGGGCAGAGTGGCTAATACTCCAGAAAGCTGTGCTGCCATTCAGAGGAACCTAGACAGGTTGGAGAGTTGGGCAGAAAGGAACCTCATGAGGTTCAACTTGGGCAAATGCAGGGTCCTGCACCTGGGGAGGAATAACCTCAGGCACTAGTACAGATTAGGGGTTGACCTGCTGGAAAGCAGCTCCGTGAAGAGGGATTTGGGAGTTTTGATTGATAAGTTAACCATGAGCCAGCAATGTGCCCTCATGGCTAAGAAGGCCAATGCGATCCTGGCCTGCATCAGGAGCAGTGTTGCCAGCAGGCAGAGGGAGGGGATCCTCCCCCTCTACTCAACTCTGGTTGCCTCTGGTGAGGCAGCACCTGGATTGTTGTGTGCAATCCTGGGCTCCCCAGTACAAGAGGGACGTGGAGCTTCTAGAGAGGGTCCAGCATAGAGTGACAAAGATGATTAAGGGAGCATCTATCTTATGAGGGGATCTTATCAACATGTACAAATACCTGAGGGGAGGATGTAAAGAGGATGGGGCCAAACTCTTCTCAGTGGTGGCCAGTGGCAGGACAAGGGGTAATGGATACAAATTCAAACACAGGAAGGTCCATCTCCATATGAGGAAGAACTTCTCTACTGTGAGGGTGACAGAGCCCTGGAACAGGCTGCCCAGAGAGGTTGTGGAGTCTCCTTCTCTGGAGATCTTCAAAACCTGCCTGGATGTAACCCTGTGCCACGTGCTCTAGGTGTCCCTGCTTGAGCAGGGGGGTTGGACTAGATGATCTCTAGAGATCCCTTCCAACCTCAACCATTCTGTGATTCTGTTAAACAGATACGATAGAGCAGCATGCTTTTGGGACTGTTTCCAAGTCTATATGTAACTATGCATTTGATTCAAAAGAAACCACTTACCTCCTTTTTTAAACAGTACTGCCATTTCTCCAGAAAATAATAATAAAATATACAGTATAAAGTGACTTCCTGAGCTGAAATAATAAACGAACTCCATCACAAAATTCAGAAATGAATATAAGATAAAGTTACCTAAATTATACTGTTTTTTTTCCTATTAAAAAAAGTAAAATATTTTCCTTCGACAGCAATTCCTTTAATCTTAGGTAGTGTTACAATAGTCCTTAAAGTCTAAGGTAAGAAAATTTCTGTAGCTATAGTGCCATCTACCTATCAGACAACATGATACTGTACTATATAAACACTAGTTAAAGCCAAATAAGTCATTATGTTTGCTTTGCTGCTACTTTTATATATGTGTGTGTGTATGTATATATAAATTTTAATTGCTGTGACCAACCAATAACAGCTACAGTATAGGAAGGCTCAGAGGAGATGGGCAAAAGGTGAGATGCCCCTGAAGTTCAGGAATCATGTAGGATGCAACTCACTAATCACAGCTGTTGCACAGAGAAGTGACCTTATCTCAACACACAGGACACCAGAGGATGGCCTTCCTGACAGATAAGCAGCTGTAACTGTTGAGTGGATTGATGTAAACATTCCTTCTTGAGTTGATCAGAACAATGTGAATGTCTCCCTGAGATTAGTCAGACCAGCATGAGTGAAGTGTATACGTGGCTCAGCCCAACATAGGGGATAAAACCTGAACAACAAACAAGGGAATATTGAAGGGAGCAATGGGCTTGAGCTGGCTTCAACCTGCATGTTCCTTCCCAGTAACTGGGGGTGCCCACCTTCACAACGGTGAGCATATCATTGGAGCAATCCTAGCAGTTTCACCTACTAAACCCAGATCTTGCATTGCAGTCTGCTCCATATCATACTAGCAGATTCAGTTGCAAGAATGAGGCCATAACCTATTATGAGAGAATTGCTCGAGAAAGGGGAACTTAGAGAAAAACTAGGGCTTAACAGAAGTTATGGCATTACAGAGGCTTGCTTGAGGTGAGACAGTTACCACTTCCAGGATGGTTAGTATGTGTGGAATCTACTTCTCCACGATTCCCTTGGCAACACAATCTGCCCTCCTAGCACACATTAATAAGAGTAAATGAAGAGGGGAACAGAATGGAGACACCATGACCAAACTTTGTTGGATTCCCTGTGGAGGGGATAATCTGATGGTGCTGTGCAGACGATGAGTGAATGGAGGGTGGAGCGGAGTGAAGACACAGCGGCCAAACTCTGTTGTACTCCCTGCAGAGGTGGCAACCTGGTCGTACCATGCAGCTGATAAGCCACATAGTAGGATAAGATGTCTGGTGCTGGGCCAACAATGGTGGCAGATCAGTCCCTTCTGATGGACTTTGCTCAAATTTCTCCTCATTCTAATCTCATTATAATACCAATACATAACCCCAACCCAAAAGTTCTCCCTCTCCAAGGTTACAACCACTTCTCACTGAGCATGCTCTCTAGATTTTCAAGAGACTTTTTAAACCAATCAATAATGAAAGTAAGTATGACTAGAGCCACTCAAGCTCCACCTAAATGTAAAAAAATATATATAAAAGGTGAACTAAGCAGGGATGTAGGGGGAAGAAGGAACAGGGAAAGGAGGAAGAGGAACTAAGGAAGAAGGAAGAGGAGAGAGGGAAGACTCCATTGTAACTTCTGGATCAGTCGACAGGCTGAACCCCTTTCTTCCCCTCCGGTCAGGACACTGCCTGAGGAGACTCCTCAAGACTGAGAGCCCTCTTCCTATTTTCTGGGTGAGTGATGATTGTGCATTTGTACACTAGGCACTAGCTAAGAACCCCACACTGTAGTAGAGGATTTCCTGTACTGACATCTGCAACCTTTCTCTAAATGTTGCATTTGAATAAATTGTGCTATTCGTGAACTTGACTACTTGTTTTGAAGGCGATCTGATGAAACAGATGACAGACTGTTCGCGAACCCGATACTGCCAGAGTCGGGCCTATAGCTGATCATACTATTTGTGAACTCAATTCGCTGTTTGGAAGGCGATCGGACCTACAGTTGACAGACTGTGAATCCGGTACTGCCAGAGTCGAACTTATAGTTACCATAGTATTTGGTATCCCTATTAAGAGATGAGTCCAGCTGCCCCCAGTCCCTCTAACCTTTGAGGATCTGCTGGAACGCAAGGGGATTCATCTCTTACCAAATTTGCCCCCCCCCCCATCAAACCACAACACCTGTTCACACCAAGTAAACAAAAGAAGAATCAAACCTATCTTCTAAATCCATTAGCTTCCAATCAGTTGATCCTCTAGTTCAAATAAGCAGATATTGATCCCTCCTAAACTGAACACAATATAGATCAGCTCAGGTTCTGGCAGGTCAGCCCAAGCATGGCAACCATATAAATACAGCTAAGATGATTGTTTATTTAGAGAGCCAAAGCACCCCTAGATCAGCTCTTTTTACATATGGTTAAGCCAAGATTAATAAGTCCTCCTGGAACTGTAAGTCCTAGGAGCATGGCACAGGGACAGACAATATGGGAGCCACTCTAGTCTAGAAACAACAGTATTACTAGAGTTCTTCCAGAACTTTACTGAGAGTTACCTCAATAAAGTCTTTCTGAGTTATTTTTCTTTGCACTAAGCTTGGCTAGCAGCAACACATGGTACCACAATCATTGAAGAAGAGGTGGTGCTCCTTACCACTTGAACAGCAGTTTTGGGGTGGATGGGGGTGGTATCCTCACCAGCTAAAAAGTATTGGAGCAGCTCAGCTGCCACTGACAGAGAACATCCACTACAAAACACATACTGGAGTCTATTCTCATTATTTCTTACAGTTCATTTCTATTAACGTTTTCATATAACCAATTCAAGAAATCAAGTTGATCTCCCATTATCTTGGAGCCCCAAAAATAAAAAATCTCTAAAGCTTCCCTTTTTATAGCATATAAAGATATTTTTAACATATATACTCTAATTCAGATCATAATTGCAAATGTCAAAGTTGAATACAAGCTCCATTTCACTCTCTGATGCTAATAGGTATAAACACAGAAAGACTTAACACTGAGTTAGAACATAATAAGCTGGTGAAGTTTGCCTCTGCGGACTCATACCTGCTTGTCCCAGGCAAAGAAAAAAGATACAAATGGAAAAACAAAGTGGGGAAACTCACCTTCCCTATAGCTGTTTTTGAAAGAGCAATACACCCCCATCATCACCACCATCACCACCTCCACCTCAGGATCAGGGAACAAAGTAGGTTTCCCTTTTTCCTGACTAAGTGAAGAGTCCCTGAAACACAGAAATGCTGTGCTGAGAATCTGCACTGTGCTAGGAATCTGCACTGTGCTGAGAATCTGCACCACCTGCGCCTTGCTGATAATGTACTGAGGAGCGTTAGTGAGTTGTCCTTGGCCGGCTGGGAATGGGGAGCTATGTGGGAAAGAGTAGTTAGCCGTTTCGGGTAAACAACTTTGCAGAGCTGGGAAAGAGCCTATGCGGCCGGGACATAGCAACCTCCCTAGCAACCAATCGTAGCTAACCTGGATATCCCTCAGATGCTTGTAGGTATAAATATATGCGCGCTTCCGCTAATAAACGGAGCAAGATCTAAACTCATATTGGGATTGTGTCTTGTAATCCGGCTCGGCTCCCGTAAAGGCCTGTGCAGTTGTCCTGCGCCTGGTTCCAACATCTGGCACCCGAACAGGGACCCAACGGCAGGGTCGTCGGGACCTGGCGGCAGGAAGGTGCTGTGGCAGGTCGGAGATCCTGGATAGCCACGGCTGACGGGGAAAGATCCGCGGGCGGAAGATCCCGGGTCGCCACGGCTTGACGGAGGATCACGGAAAATCCAGGGTCACTACGGCGTGACGGAGGATTGAGGAGCTGGGAAGCGGCGTCCGGTGTGAGGTACCCACACCGCCGGGACCGGGTGCTAGGCACGGGGTCCAAGGGCGGGGGCGGTTGAGCCGTCGGGGCCCCTCCGCGAAGACCGCCTTAACCATGGACTGGGAGGCAGCAACACAGCTGCTATTGCATATTCTCGCCAAGCGAGAGGCGGCTGTGAATATGAAGAAACTCTATGAGTTGTTACGATGGGCACAAGAGATGGGACATCTGCAAACTCTGGAACTTATGATTAGTGCCACTGAGTGGCAGGAGATAGGGGACTCTCTCTGCGATGCCACCATTGGGGGTAGTAAAACGGCTAAGGACTTGGGTTGTACGTGGCGAGAAGTAATGATAGCGAAGGTCCTCCTCACTCCCGCGCCATATCTGTTATGGGAACGGGAGTGGGAGAAACAAATCCAAAAGGTGGTGAACGCACGTAACATCTCGGGAGATCTGTTGTGTGGTGTGACTGTGCGGATGCTTATGGGACGGGATCTCTATGGTGACCCCACGACTCAGCTAACCTACTCGATGCCCATGCATAGTGCTTCGCGGAAGCAGGCACTGTTTTTAGTGCCGTCAGAACGAAAGGCCCCATCATTTACGATGGCGAAGCAGGGATTGCAGAAGTCCTATGGAAATTTGGTGAATAGGCTCGTGCAATCCCTGGAGCAAGCTACTGATGAACAGGCCCTCTGCAAGCTTTTGATCTGGTGCAGAGAGAATGGGTTCAAAGCCGAGCCCCACCTAGTATTCAAATCCGATGTGAAAGCCAAAAGCAAAGCGGCTCTGGTGAGGCTGCACCTGTAATATTATATGCACCTGTAATATTATATGCACCTGCTCTGGTGAGGCTGCACCTGTAATATTATATGCAGTTCTGGGCTGAAGAGGGACCTGGAACTTCTAGAGAGGGTCCAGCGTAGAGTGACAAAGACGATTAAGGGACTGGAGCATCTATCTTATGTGGAAATACTAAGCTAGCTGTGCCTGTTTAGCCTAGAGAAGAGAATCCTGAGCAGGGATCTGATCGATATTTACCTGATCTATCAGATCTATCTATCTATCTATCAGATAGATCTATTGATCTATCTGATCAATAAGTACCTGAGGGGAGAATGTAGGGAGGATGGGGCCAAACTCTTCTCGGTGGTGGCCAGTGATCAGACAAGGGGTAATGGGTACAAATTGAAACACAGGAAGGTCCATCTCCATGTGAGGAAGAACTTCTTTACTGTGAGGGTGACAGAGCCCTGGAACAGGCTGCCCAGAGAGGTTGTGGAGTCTCCTTCTCTGGAGATCTTCAAAACCTGCCTGGATGTAACCCTGTGCCACGTGCTCTAGGTGTCCCTGCTTGAGCAGGGGGGTTGGACTAGATGATCTCCAGGGGTCCCTTCCAACCTCAAAAATTCTGTGATTCTCTAATAGAGGAGCATGGACTTGAAGAGGCACCTGCTGCAACAGAATCTATGCCTTTAGCAAAATATGGATTAATTTATGTTATGGCTGAAGAAACTGAACTAAAGTCTTATCACCAGAGCATGGTGAAAATGTCACAGTACAAACCTATAATCAATGATTTTTTTTTTTAGGGAGCATTAAATATCTCCCCTTACTTTGAGAGGATATAGTTATGCTGCAGTTTCGATGGAAGGACAGAGTGGCATCCATCTTGAGAGGGAAGCAAACAAAAAAAGTAAGACTGGTCCTATATCACCATATGGTTCCTGCTCTGAATGCAGGAAAATAATGATGCATTATGAAAGCTACGAGTGAAGTACGCTTCCTTTTTTATCTAGATACTAACCCTTAACACAAGCATGTTCTGGTCCAAGTAAGTGCTAGTATTTTAACATGGATTTTATTTTATTTTATTTTATTTTATTTTATTTTATTTTATTTTATTTTAGGGAGTACTCATACTGCAAGGATTGCTCTTAGTAACTTGATAAATTGTCAAACTGTAGTTCTCATCTGTACCGAATGCTTTTTTTAATGCAAGACATTACCCTTATCAGATACGAGTCCAGAACAGGAGTGAACACCTGCAAGAATTACAAACCACTGCAAAGTTCATCTGATCTCTTCTGAAGCGATAAGTTAAAATATTTGCTAAAATATAGAACATGTATTTATTATAGGGTTTTGTCTTTTTTTTAATTAAAGCATGTACAATAACCCTAGAGAGAGCCTGAGAAACCTACACCTACACTATGTTTATGAAATATATAGATAGCAAAGCAAATTGCCAGCAAATAGATACAGACTTCAGTTGCAGATCAGAGGAGAGAGACAAGCACACACACACACAAGCAGTCTAACCCTATTTGTAAGAGCTTAGATCCAGGGTAGCACAGGAGATCCACTAAGGAAATCCAGAGCAAGATTTGTTAGATATTTAGCAACATCCCCTTAATATTGACAGTTTATTCCAATTAAAAAACATATTTATGAAATCTAGAAGTCCTCAAACTACACTAATGTTTAAAAATCCATTTTAACCTACTTTATCACAAAGACTAAATATCCACCACTCAAAAACATAATAGAAAAACTAACAAATCCATTCAAATGTAGTCATGGAGAGATACTTAAAGGCAGAAATCAGTCACGGACATCCCTTATACTTTGGGAAGAGAGGGAGAAATGCAGGAAGAACACAGTTTCTCAAAGTTTATGAATACTATTACCCATTTTAAGGAAATATGGCACTTTGACTAAAGAGTCTTCACTTATGAGCATAACTGAGACTGGCCTTCTTTGCTACCAGAAAAGTTGGATTTAAACTGGCCAACTATTAAGCACCAATGATTATTTATTATTACTGAGCTCAAACAATGCATCTAATTTATTAAATATGTGTTTTCTGTACAGTAGCCTAACTCCAATAAGCCTAAGAGCTTGAATAAGCCTACAAAAAGGTTCTCTAATATTCGGGTTTCCATCTACTTCATTTCCATCCTCATTTTAAGACCTTCATAATCACTATTCCAAGATGCAGGATTCCAATTTTTTTCTTGCTAAAGGTGGAAAAAAGTATACTACCAGCTCTACATGATACACACCATCAGAATATACTTACCTCTTCATAAAGGGACTAGAAAGTGAGTATGTCTTTGCACATTCATAGCACCTAGAGGAAGCAAGTGACAATGGACAGAGATTTTTTTAAAAAATACATACATAAACCATGTACCTGCTATCTATTATATTTAAACATTTTAACACAAAATGATTTTGGATACATTTCACAGTTCCTTAGTGAAAAAAAGAACTTTTCTAGAATATAATCTTATGCGACTCAGGCAGGTTCATAACATAGGTACAGCCTACTGGCATCAAGAACACTTTTCCTATAACTTGCTTCTTGAAAATATTTTAATAGTAATGCAATTAAGAGAGAGGATGAGAAGACAAGGACATCTGGAAGAGGACTTTATTCAAAGCTTTAAACCTCAATATTTTTCATGCTGAAACATTTCATAAATAAGTTCTCCATAAAATAACCAAGTTTGTTTTAAGCACAAGTTTCACTAATTAAGCAAAATATTGAAAACGACCTCATCTCCAACAAGTCTATTTGAAATAATCACAACCTAACCAAATCACTGGGCCATCTTTGTGATCATCAAGCTGAAGAAGAAAGGAGACTTAGGGCATTACAAGGGCATTAAACTAATACAGGTGGGAATGCCTAAGGCTGTGATTACCTAGGGTTGTGATGGCAAACCAACTCCTTACTTATGGGGCCTGGACAAACAAGTAATAGCAAAGGAAAAGGGGTGAAGGAAAGTGTGTGGTAGTGGAGTATCAGTCTTGTCCACACTCACTTTTTCTAACACTAATGATATGTCTTCTTTAATTGCTCTCCCCCCCCAACCTTTCTCCCTAGAAACAAGACTTGGGAACAGGCATTCTCTCTCCAGTACAGCTAATAAAAGGAGCTAGCTATATGTTCCCCTTGTAATACACTGGAGCTGGCATAATAAGCAACAGATTACAGCTCTTATAGCTACTAGAGAAGAGGTAAACATGATTCATAGAAATCCATCCCATTACCCCAAGAATAAGGTGAAGAGTATTAACACATTCAGGGGCAGAAGAACCAGCTTGAGAAGCTTTTCTAACCTTGCAACTAGAAAACTCTCCACCATTTACAGCTTGAGTATGGATTATGAGAGTGCCCAAATACATCATAAGTCACAATTTATTATTAGGAAAGACTTTAAATACCATTGGGGGAAAATATTCCTTTGGAATCCGATCAGCTCGGGTACAAGCACTCATAATGGTGAGAATTGTGGACGCTCCCATTGTATGACAGCCCCCCTCCCCCCCAAGCCTATCACATCAGAGCAGTACCAGCTGCCTTGGGGGGAGCATGCTGAAACCTTCCTGACCATTAAACAGTTGTGCGAAGCAGGGGTTATCTGGCAGATGCATTTGCCTTTTAATAGCCCTATTTGGCCTGTAAAGAAAGTGAATGGTGTGTGCCCATAGATTACTGGCTTTTGAAGAGTCACCCCTCCCAGGGCTGCTGTTGCTTCAATATTGTCACTCTGTTAGAGTGGTTAGAGGCTAAGGCAAGCACCTGGCATGCTGTTATTGACTTGGCAAATGCCACCTTTAGTACCCCTATTGCTAGAGAGTCACAGGAACAGCTTGCCTTTTCCTGGGAAGGTCATTAGTATATGTTTACTGTGCTGCTTCAGGGATAGCTGCGCCGCCTCATGAATTGTCATGGAACTGTGGCTCAGCACTTGGAGAAGTGCAATCTGTCCCCAAAGTGTAAGCTGTTCCATTACATTGATGACATTCTGTTGACTGGACCTACTGAACAGGATGTTGGAGAGACACAGAGTAGTGTTATTGACACTACGAATGGTTGGGAAATTTATTTGCAGAAAGTACAAGGGCCAGCAACTGAAGTAAAGTCTTTAGGCATCATCTGGCAAGGACCCTGACAGATCATGCCTAAAGCTGCAAAACAGATATTTCATAGCCCCCCAAAAAAGCTGATATGCAGCACTTTGTGGGACTGCTAGAGTACTGGTGCCAGTTTATTCCCCACGCAGCACAGATTTTAGGACCCCTGTATAATGTAGCAAAAAAGAAGAATCAGTTTGTAGGGGGGAAGAGACGAACAGCTCATGAACAGGCTAAATGTCATATCTCCCATTTTGTTAATTTAGGTCCCAGGCAACCTTCTGAACTGAAAGTCCTAGTATCAGTTGACAATATAGCACATTGGAGTTTGTGGCAAAGAGGCCAAGGGAGACAAATCCCCACTAGGCTTCTGGTTACACCCTCTCCCTCCCTCCACACAGAACTATATGCCTTTTTAAAATTAGTTACTGGCTGCATATTGGGCTTTGGTAGAAACCAAAGAAGCACCTAAGGGAGAGTGTTACTCTAATTGTTGGCTTGCCTATATTGCAATGGGTTTTATCTAACAATACGAACTACAGAATCAGAAGAGCATAATAATACATCATTGTAAAATGGAAATGGTATATTTCCATGTGGGCAAAACCAGGTTCCCTCAGGAAGTCCCACTGTGTGAACATCTCACCCCTGCACAGAGACAATATGCCTGGTTCACAGATGGATCAATGAAATATGTTAAGGGGGAGAGGTGGTAGAAAGCTGCTGCCTTTAATCCCACTAAATAAATCTCTTAGACCCAGCAATGCAAGGCAAGTGGCAGTCAGTATGCAAAGCTAATGGCCGTTTTCATGATATTAGAGGAGACCCCCCCCCCCCAACTCCAAATTTGTACATAGTGATTCTTGGGCAGTGTATAAAGGGTTACCCATGTAGATTAGTAAGTAGCAAGCAGACAGCTAGACAATACATGGGAAAACACTGTGGAGTCAGGACTTATGAGAGCAGTTAGCCAAGAGATGTGTGAATTCAAATTTGTGGGTTAGACATGTCGATGCTCATTTCACCCAGGGTTTGGGGTAAGAGAGGGAGCACATTACCATAGCAGATTGGTTAGCCCAAATTAATAGTATTACCCCATTTCTTGATACTCTGTCTCCTGATGAGGAAGCTTTCACTAAATGGGCCCATGAGAAGTTCCGATAACTGGATGTTGATGGCATGTATAAATGGGCTTGAAGCTAGAGCATTTTGTGTGCCTGGAAAGCCATTCAGGAAAAAGTACAGCAGCACACAGTTTGTAAAATAGTTAAAGCTAAAAAGCTACCAGAGCAGCCTTATGGACAGATTCACGGGGGCCCTGTTCCTAGTCATACTAGGCAAATGAATTATACTGCACCTTTACCAAAAGCACAGGGATTACAGTACACATTAGTAAAGTTGGACACACATACCAATTACGTTGCTGTGTCCCCAACTGCACATGGCAGCCAGAAAGGGACACTGAAAGGTCTGCAATTACTTAGCCAGTATATAGGCCCACCTGTCTGTATCCAGTCAGACAATGGGCCTCATTTTACAGGCCAAATGGACCAATGGTGGGCTGCTGAGATTTCACGTTCATATCAGTGAATATGAAGTGCCAGATGTTGTTTTCCTCCAGCCACACTAAAGCTCCTCCTTGTTTATATCACACAGGCAACTGGATTGTTCGGTAAAATTTGGATATCATCATCATATGGGACATGGTACTAGGGGTAGAACCCAGAGGGGCATCTTTAGTGGTCTTAGCTCTAGTGCCACTGCTATTCTACACCTATTCTGGCAACCAATATTTGTTTTATTTGTCACTACACTTGTATTATTAATTATAGCAATCATGTTGTATGTAGGAATCTTTCTAGTAGCTTAAAAGCTTACTGATGTAATCTGTGAATTAAAATATCATTAGGAAAGGTTAACTGTATGTGGATCAAGGGGTAGAGTGGAGTGATCCTAACCAAAAGCCCATCGTACAGTGAGGAGTTAGGGATCCACATAACAATTAACCTGAGAAGACATAAGCTTGTGCTGTGCTATGCTGGCCTTCAGGCCTGTGCTGTGCTGCATATAACCCTTGGCCCCAGAGTAAACTTGGCTGTTAAATTAAAAAAAAAAAAAAAAAAAACACCACATCTGCAGGCACCTCCCACTTGGCACTGCTGACTACACCGCCTGTGTGTCCTGGACTTTATCTCAAAGTGAAGCAACAGGTTCTCATGTGAATATCCCTTTTTGACAACTGAAATGATTAACAGAATTATTATTTTATAGGATTTTCTTAGAAGAAAACCCCATAAAATAAAGATTAAGATATCAGCAGAAACCCTCTACAGACAGTATCTACACCACGTGCCATGTCCTGATTGGAGGTTGGACAAGAAGCAATGAGTACAAACTGAAATACAGGAATGTCTGCCTGAATACGAGAAAAATTTTTTTTGCTTTGAGGGTGACAGTACTGGAACAGGTTGCCTAGAGAGGTTGTGGAGCCTCCATCCTTGGAGATATTCAAAAGCCATCAGGACAGGATCCTGGGCAATCTACTCTAGTTGACCCTGCTTGAGCAGGGGGGTTGGACTAGATGATCTCCAGAAGTCCCTTCCAACCTCAACTGTTCTGTGATGCTACATGTGGGTGTGTGCATGTTTTTATGTATCAGCAAGTGGAGTCAGACCATGGGTCATAGGGCCCTGCCTGTCTGTGGTGCCAGCAACTGGAATGAGCAAGGGTAAGTCAGCATACGATCGCTAGCGAATATCAATCTGAACTAACTGACAAGTAAGGTAGGTAGCTTGGGAGCAAGGTAGGTGCGTATGTATCAGAGTGAGACAATTGGAGTAGTTGGCTAGTGGAGGGACCAGAAGGTCCAGGTCAAATGCCAGAGAGACCATAATGTTTATGGGTTGACTGAGATAGGCATTTGCATGTGTGCCCGTGCATGTCTGTGTAAGAGGCAACAGGAGAGAGCAAGGAACTGGGACCAGCTACTGAATGGACTGTGTCTCTAAGCTCACTTAATGAAGGGAGCCACACTGTATGTCTGGACAAGTAAGCGGGTAGCTGGCATCAGAGGGCTGCAAGCCCCAGAGGCTTGCTGGTACCTGGGCATGCAAAGGAGGATAAACAATATCCAGGGGCCAGATACTGAATGGACTGCATACCTAAGGCCAGCAACTGGAGGATGGGGTGTACATATACATGTATGGGGGAGGAGAGGAGTCATGTGTGTGTCTCGGGAATCACAAAATCACAGAGCAGTTGGAGTTTGAAGGGACTGCTGAAGATTATCTGGTCCAACCCCTTTGCTCAAACAAGGTATAGATAGAGTAGGCTGACCAGGACCATGTCCAGTCAGGGTTTAAATATTACCAAGGATGGCGATTCCACAACCTCTGTTGGCAATGGATTCCTAGGTTCAACCACCTTTACAGTGAAAAAGTGTTTTCATACGTTCATATGGAATGATGGAACCTCCTGTATTTCAGTTTGCCCATCACCTCTTCTCCTATCACTGGGCATCACTGAAGTCTGGTTCTGTCCTCTTTACAATCTCTCATCAGGTATTTAAAAATATTGATAAAATCCCCCTTCGGCCTTCTCTTCTGCACGCTAAACAGTGCCAGCTCTCTCAGCCTCTCCTCATATGGGAGATATTCCAGGTCCTTCATCATCTTTGCATTTCTTGGCTGGACTTGCTCCACCAGAACTGGACACAGTACTGTGGGTATGGCCTCACTGCTGCTGAGTAGAGGGGAAGGATCACCTCCCTTGATCTTCTATCAGCATTCTTCCTACTGCAGCACAGGATGCAATTGGCCTTCTTTGCCACAAGGGTACATTGCTGGCCAATGTTCAATTTGTTGTCCACCAGAACACCCAAGTTCTTTTTGCAAAGTTGCTTTCGAGCAGGTCATCTCCTACCCTGGTGCATGGAACTATTCTTCCCCAGGTATTTAGTATTTCCCTTTGTTGAACTTCACAAGGTTCCCCTCTGTCCACTTCTCCAGCCTGTCAAGGTCCCTCTGAATGGCAGTACAACCCTCTGGTGTATAGAATCATAATCATTTGGAAAGACCTTCAAGATAAAATCCAACTGTTAAAAAAAAAAAAAAAAAAGGTATCACTCCACTCCTCAGTTTTGTATCATCAGCAAATTTGCTCAGGATGTACTCTGTCCCTTCACCCAGGTCATTAATATATTAATACAAATTATTGTTTAATACAAAAAATATTTCTACAAATTTCAAAATTTCTACAAGAAGAGGAGGGCCAAGGAGAATCTCCATTCTTTATTGGATGCAACTGGGAACATTGACACCAAGGATGAGGATAAGGCTGAGGTACTTAATGCCTTCTTTGCCTCAGTCTTTAAAATTAAGATCAGTTATGCTCAAGGTACTTGGCTCCCTGAGCTGGAAGACACCCATAGAGTGCAGACGAAAACTCCCCATAATACAGGAGGAAACAGTCAGTGACCTGCAATTCCACTCAGACACTCACAGTCTATGTGGCCAGATGGGATATACCCAAGGGTGCTGAGGGAGCTGGCAGAAGTGCTTCAAAATTCTCACGATAAGACAGCTTTGTCCTTTGACATGCTAGGAAAATTGTTTAGAGAGCACCCAGCAGGTAAATTTCTGCTTTGAAGATACATTTTTAAAAGACTATTCCCCGTCACCCACGCACACACACAAATACATGCACACCCTACTCATGAGTGCTTGGGTGTTTTTTTGCAGACACTTATAGTTATTTTTACTTTTCTATCTCAGCTTTGAAAGATCTTGATTTTAGAATCAGCAAGGGTATGGACACATGAGTAAATGTGAGATCATGTGTCTGGACATCAGCTGAAGTGCACTAGATGATCATGCACATGATCTTGGCCTACTTCCACGGCAAGATGACATGCACTGAAAGGGTAAGTCTCCATGAAAGTAAAAACAAGGATGAGGATAAGGCTGAGGTACTTAATGCCTTCTTTGCCTCAGTCTTTAACATTCAGATCAGTTATCCTCAAGGTACTTGGCCCCCAGAGCTGGAAGACACCTATGGAGAGCAAAATAAACCCCCCATAATCCATGAGGAAATGGTCAATGACCTGCTACTCCACTTGGACACCCACAAGTCTATGGGGCCAGATGAGATCCACCAGAGGGTGCTGAGGGAGCTGGCAGAAGTGCTCGCCAAGCCACTCTCCATTATCTATCAGCGGTCCTGATCAACATGGGAGGTCCCAGACAACTGGTGACTTGCCAGTGTAACACCCATCTACAAGAAGTGTCAGATGGAGGATCCGGGGAACTACAGGCTTGTCAGCCTGACCTCGATATCAGGGAAAGTTATGGAGCAGATTATCTTGAAGGTGAACACACAGCATGTGCAGGACAAGCAGAGGATCAGGCCCAGCCAATATGGGTTCATGAAAGGTAGGTCCTGCCTCACCAACCTGATCTCCTTCTATGACCAGATGACCCGCCTAGTGGATGAGGGAAAGGCTGTGGACGTGGTCTACTTAGACTTCAATAAGGCCTTTGACACCATCTCCCACTGCCTTCTCCTGGAGAAGCTGGCAGCTCATGGCTTAGACAGGTGTACGCTTCACTGGGTGAGAAACTGACTGGATGGCCGTGCCCAGAGACTGGTGGTGAATGGTGTTAAATGTAGCTGGTGACTGGTCACGAGTGGTGTTCCCCAGGGGTCAATGTTGGGGCTGGTCCTCTTTAAAATCTTTATCAACAATCTGGATGAGGGGATTGAGGGCCCCCTCGGCAAATTTGTAGACGACATCAAGCTGGGAGGAAGAGTTGATCACCTTGAGGGTAGGAAGGTTCTACAGAGGGCTCTGGACAGGCTGGATCAATGGGCTTAGATCAACTGTATGAGGTTCAGCAAGGCTAAGTGCCGGGTCCTGCACTTCGATCACAACAACTCCATGCAGTGCTGCAGGCTTGGGGCAGATTGGCTGGAGAGGTCCAGAAAAGGATCTGAGAGTGTTTGTTGACAGCCGGCTCAACATGAGCCAGCAGTGTGTCCAGGTAGCCAAGAAGGCCAACAGCCTCCTGGCTTGTATCAGGAACAATGTAGCCAGCAGGACCAGGCAAGTGATTTTCCCTCTGTACTTGGCGCTGGTGAGGCTGCACCTCAAATACTGTGTTCTGTTTTGGGCCCCTCATTACAAGAAAGACATGGAGGTGCTGGAGTGTGTCCAGAGAACAACAACAAAGCTGGTGAAGGGTCTGGAGCACAGACCTTATGAGGAGCGGCTGAGGGAGCTGGGGTTATTTAGTCTGGAGAAGAGGAGGCTCAGGAGAGACCTTATTGCTCTCCACAACTACCTGAAAGGAGGTTGTAGTGAGGTGGGGGTCAATCTCTTCTCCAGAATAACTACGGATAGGACAAGAGGAAATAGCCTCAAGTTGTGCCAGGAGATGTTCAGGTTAGATATTAGGAAAAATTCCTACACAGAAAGAGTAGTCAAGCATTGGAACAGGCTGCCCAAGGAAGTGGTGGAGTCACCATCTCTGATAGTGTTCAATAAACATGTAGATCAGGCACTTAGGGACATGATTTAAAAGGTATGGTGTTGAAGGGCTTATGGTTGGACTGGATGATCTCAAAGGTGTTTTCTAACCATAATGATTCTATGATTAAAGAAGTTAAACAGCATTGACCCCACTATCAACCCCTGGGGGACACCACTAGGGAGTGGCTTACAGCTCAACACTTCCACCCATCACAACCCTCTGAGTCTTGTGATTCACAGTTTTCAATCCACTTCACTTACCCAGTTCAAACTTCATCATGAGTGGAACACACAAATTCGTGTCTTTACAAATAAGGGAGCTATGCCATATTCTTTGGCTGATGAGCGGGACAAAGGAACATATGCAGGGGGAGGACTGAGTGGAGCCATGACTGAGTGGGACAAAGGAGCTTAAGCCAAGAGTTGGATGCATTTACAAAGGAGGGAATTGCTCTCATTCTTTGGCAAGGGGGACAAAGGAGTCAGGTGACCTCAGGTGAGAACAGGTGGAAGGAGGCATGGAGGCAGGCCAGGAAGTCTGTAACTTCCAGGTACCTTAGCCAATGGGGAAAAGGACAGGAAGTCTCTCGGTCGGGAAATTAGTATAAAAGGGAGATGTGCCCTCCGGCAATTTGAGAGACCCCACAGGGGTATGCCTGGTGGACTCTCCCTTTATTCAAATAAAGTTTTAGGACATTCGCTTCTTGACAGTGAGATTTTCTGCACAATCAGCTTGCCTATGAAGATGTTGCGAGAGACAGTGTCAAAAGCCTTGCTCAAGTCAAGATAAACAACATCCACTGCTCTCCCCTCATCTACCCAGACAGTCATCTCATCATAGAATCCTATCAGCTTGGTTAAGCATGATTTTCCCTTGGTGAATCCATGCTGAAAACTCCCAGTCTCTTTCCTGTCCCTCACATGTCTGGAAATACTACCCAGGATTAGTTGCTCCATCACCTTGTAGGAATGTATGCAGGAATGCAACGAGGAAGGCTAAGGCCCATTTGAAATTGAATCTGGCAAGGGATGTCAAGGCCAACAAGAAGGGCTTCTTTAAATACATCAGTAACAAAAGGAAGACTAGGGAGAATGTGGGCCTGTTGCCGAATGGGGAAGGGGCCCTGGTGAAAAATGGTGCAGAGAAGGCAGAGATGCTGAATGCCTTCTTTGCTTCAGTCTTTACTGCTAAGACCAGCCCTCAGGAATCCTCCACCCTCGAGACCAGGGAGAAAGTCTTCCCCTTGGTTGAGGAGGATTGGGTTAGAGATCATTTAAGCAAATGGGACATCCACAAGTCCATGGGCCCTGATGGGATGCACCCAAGAGCGCTGTGGGAGCTGACAGGAGTCATTGCTAGGCTGCTCTTAATCATCTTTGAAAGGTCATGGAGAACGGGGGAGGTGTCGGAGGACTGGAAGAAAGCCAATGTCAGGCCAGTCTTCAAAAAGGGCAAGAAGGAGGATCCAGGCACTGCAGGCCAGTCAGCCTCACCTCCATCCCTGGAAAGATGATGGAGCAGCTCATCCTGGATGTCATCTCTAAGTATGTGAAGGAGAAGAAGGTGCTCAAGAGTAGTCAGCATGGATTCTCCAAGGGGAAATCATGTTTAACCATCCTGACAGCCTTCTATGATGGAATGACTAGCTGGGTAGATGAGGGGAGAGCAGTCGATGTTGTCTACCTTGACTTCAGCAAGGCTTTTTACACTGTTTCCCAAGACATCATGATAGGAAGCTGAGGAAGTACAGGCTAGATGAATGGACAGTGAGGTGGATTGAGAACTGTCTGAGTGGCAGAGCTCAGAGTGTTGTGATCAGTGCCATAACATCTAGTTGGAGGCCTGTAGCTAGTGGTGTCACCCAGAGATGAATACTGGTCCCAACTTAGTCAACAAAGTATTGTTCGACTTAGTCATCATTGACCTGGATGAAGGGACAGAGTGCACCCTCAGCAAGTTTGATGATGGTACAAAACTTGGAGGAGTGTCTGAGGCACCAGAGGGATGTGCTGCCATTCAGAGGGACCTTGACAGGCTGGAGAAGTAGGCAGAGAGGAACTTCATGTTGTTTAACAAAGGGAAATGCCAAGTCCTGTGTCTGGCGAGGAATAAGCCCAGGCACAAATACAGGCTGGGGGTTGACCTGCTGGAGAGCAGCTCTGCAGAGAAGGGCCTGGGATTTCTGGTGGACTACAAGTTAACCATATGTCAGTAATGTGCCCTTGTGGCCAAGGAGGCCAATGGTCTCCTGGGGTGCATTAGGAAGAGTGTTGGACAAGAGGCAACAGCCACAAACTGAACAACAGGTAGTTCTGCCTGAATTTCAGGAAAAATTTTGACTGTGAGGGTGACAGAACATTGGAACAGGCTGCCCAGAGAGGTTGTGGAGTCTCCTTCTCTGGAGATCTTCAAAACCTGCCTGGATGCGATCCTATGCAATGTGTTGTAGGTGACCCTGCTTGTTCGGGGTGGGGGGGCAAGGGTTTAATCGATCGCCAAAGGTCTCTTTCAACCTTAATCATTCTGTGTAAATTTTTATGTTGAGCAATTAAAAGCAGTCTTAGAACAGGATGCTTCTCTGACCTGCCCTTCAGTATTTCTAAAATAATTTCTCCATGGCACAGAGGTGCACCTTTCTCATTTTACATTTATTACAGACACAAATAAAAGAAAAAGATCTTTTTCTAACAGTTCGTACAAGATCACAGTGTATATAACTGGTTCTGCCCAGGTACTGTATCAACTTACACATATTTTAAAATATGCGCGAATCACTTAAATTGAAAGATTTTTTTACTAGAAGCGTACAAGGTTTCTATTTCTAGGCAAATACCTGACATGATAGTGTCACAGTGCATATGCTTATCTAACCTACCACTAACAAAAAAAATGAAGTTAACAACCTAATCAATAACAAGTAATAAAAATACACATGCTATCTGGCAATTAAATATGTCAGATTGTATATTGGTTTACTCTATAAAACATGAACAGTTGAAGTTACACACATGAAATTTAGATTTTAAAATGAACATTGTATTTAGATAGAAAAACAAAACAAACAAAAAAGAAATACACAGAAAAACACACACGCACCACTCCCTTAACTCCAAGAAACATAGGCAGATAATTATGTAGGAGTCCAGAAAAATACCAAAAGAAAACTCTTCTAAAAGGAACACTCCAAGTATTACACAAGTACAGTATTAGGGTATTGAGCCTCCTGAAGCTTATTCACAAAACAGTCTGAAGTGACATCAATTACTCTTGAACAAGAGACCAACTGCCACATTATTCCATAGCACTACAATTCACTGGTGAACTCAACATTTGTAGAAAAATAACCAGAATTTGGCAGTAGAAGAAAATTACACTGGTTCAACAAATATTTGGGGGCAGGAATGGACGAAACCTCGATGCAAACCACAAATATATATATATATATATATATATATATATATATATATATAAATCTACTACTATTCTTTGGTTTAACTACTAGTGCAACTTCAGCTCCTATTTCTCATGGGGCTTTAAAATCTATAAGCTATACACAGTACTGAAGCACCACATCCATACAACTGAGCTCATTTAGCAAGGAATAAGACCACTCCAGTCTTTAGTTGACTAGAGACAATTTTCTTTCCTCCCCTCATCCCAGCAGTGGTGCTTTAATCCATGCAAATCCATTAATAGTGGCGAAAGAGCTTCTCCCTGCAAACTTAAGGACGAGGACATCTAGGCAGGGTGCAGTGGAATGCTGACTAGGCACCGAGAAAAAAAAAGGAAGCAATCCCACCCCTCCACAACCCAGAAAGCTTAAGCTTAACATTTGGAAGAGAAAAAGGGAAGGGTGGAAATAAAATAAAGGGCCAGGAGAGAAACTATCCTTAAGGATAGAAAACAAAGAGATGCAGAGGTGCGCATACACAGCCCTTCCAACTCCTACGGCCAGCAGAAGACTCATGTGTTCAGGGCCAGGGGGACTTTACTCTCTATTACAATACCACCGAACCCACCGACACAATGACGAACATTTTCTGCAATATGAAAAGTTCAAGCACAGCACTTCCCCACGTGCCCCATACACCCACATCCGAAGAAGAAACAGCTGGTGTCGCCACCGCCCCCCCCCCCCCCCCCGCCCCCAGGTCCGGAGGGCGACAGACTAACCTGACAGCAACGACAACAGGCAAAATGAAAAACAACACTGTATCCAGCCACTGGAAGGGATCTTTTTTTCTTCGGGGTAAGGTTGATTTCCGGCCCCCTCCCCTTCTTTTTTTACAGCTCCACTTTTATTTTTTCCCTTCCCCTGTCGGGGGATGGGGGAAAAGAGTAAAAAAATTATCTCCCCTCCCCCACTCAAGTTCCAACTCAGAGTTTAAAACAAAGAGACGGAAATAGCCGAGTGCGGCTGAATGAAAGTCATGCATACAGCGCATGCGCACTGCGTGTACTCACATGCACAGATCTATATTCCCTCCCTCGACATACGGGGTTGGTTGCGCGCTAGCCATTCCTCCAATCCCACTCCTTTATGTGCATGCTGAAGGGGGTCAGTGTCTTCTCGGGTGCCCCTGAGGGTCGGGGAGAAGGATGCCTCTCTGCTGCACTCTGCATTCCTCCCTAGGGTGGCCCCTGTGGGACTCCCAACCCTGTGTTGCTCCATCATGTACATGCTTTCTTTAAGTTGCATCTCTGTGCACTCTTTTTTGTCAAAATGGGAGTGAATGAGTGAGGGGTGAATTTACCCAGAAATAACTACCTGCAGCTTTTGCAGCCCTTGTTCAATACATGCTTTCTCCCTGTCCCACTTAGCCTTCTCCATATGCAGGGACAAGTACCCCAGGCACTGCTCCAAACCTGTGCCTTCACATACAAAGACAAGCACACAGCACAATCCTCCTCAAATGTGCACCTTTCCACATACAGGGACACTCATCCCTGTCACAAATCTAACATCATAAACAGGGACAGACATTCTCTGCATAGCCCTTCTAACATCCTCCTCACACATACAGCCAGTCACTTTTGCAACACACAAGGAAAGTTCTCCCTACCACAGCCTACCTACTTTACACAGGAATAACACAATAGCACAACCCCCCCAAAGCATTCCATCAACAATGTGCACAAAATCTCACTGTCAAGAACCGAATGTCCACAAAGGAGACAGAGGAGTCAGGCAGGTTCTGTACCAACTGGGCTTCCTTTCAGATTTTACAAGACACTATTCTGGCCACACATTGCCTACTAGCCATAGGAATTGTTATAGTTCTTAGTCCTGGGTGACGGTACTTCTAAAATTCCCTAAATTCCTTCTGGGTCAATACATCATAAACCTCTGATCAAAATGTGCCCCAAATATTTGACCCTTCTTTCCACCATTTATGCTTTATTTTCAGACACCCTAAGCCCTTTTTGAGCCCCCTGCAAAATTGAGCAACTTCACAGTGGTTTGCTCCACCACCCCCTCCTGTTCCCCTGATAGGAGCAAGTCATTCATGTACTGCAATAACCTAACTCCTGGGGGTAGGGTAAATTTCTTCCATATTTTCTGCAAAGCTTGTCCAAATAGGACCAGTGCCTCGGTGTATCCCTGAGGGAGGACTGTCCATGTCAACTGTTGTTTTATTGTTTTTTCCTCCCTCCTCTTGTTCCCATTCAAAGGCCTGCTCCCAGCAGGGACTCGATAATAGGTTGTAACCCTTTCCTTCCCTCTCATGAAATAGGATACTGCTTTTTAATTTAAAGGCTACCTGGCCTGGTTGCTTTAAAGTAATTGCCATGTCCATTTTTCTGTATTTTTCTGGAACTGCCCACACTTCTGAGTTCATTTCAGCATAAGCTTTATCAGACATTTTGCACAAAGTTACAATAATGTTAGCTTCTTTATCATCCCCTGCAATAATGATTTGCATTCCCAATTTAGCCATGAAATCTCTTCCCAGGAGATTGCACACAATCTGGGGCAAAAAGAAATTCATGCATCTCAAATTTATCCCCCACATTTACTAATAACGTCTGGATGAGATGCACTCGTCTGGATGAAATGCACTCGCCCGTCTTTTCCACAGTGGGTGCCTTTATTGCATTTTGGCCCACCTGCGGGTGCTTGTCCTCCCATAATTGATGAGCTTTTTCCAAGATCATCCTCCTTTCCTAGAGTACAAATAGAATTCCTAAAAGAAAATCCCAATCTTTCCAAGTATAATTTGCATTTCCTAGATACTCATCTACCTTTTTCCCCACTCCTATAGGATCATCTAAATAAGGGGCCAGTTCTTTCTTTAATCCCCTTATATCTAGGGTGGTCAGGGGCATAATCACAAATCCAACGCCCCCCCACCCCCGCTGCGTCCTGAGCCCCACCTGCCCTGCAATGGAACCTGTCCTAGAGGCATTTGCCAAATTTTTGTCTGAGCTCTGGGGGCTTTTGGCACCTCATATTGGGTTCCTTTTCTTGTTTTTGAAGAGGACAAAATGTCCTGTCCCTCCTGTTCTTCACTATCACTAGAAGCAAGAGGTGCAGAGGGGGCAGGAGCAGCAGCTCCTGCTGGGTCTTCTTCCTCCTCTGGGTTTTGAAGATAAGGTGGGGGAAGGTACTGCAGGACATCCCACACCTTCCTATCCTTTTTCTTTTACCCTTCTTCAGATTCCTGTTTCCTTTTATTCCTCTCCCTTTTGTTACATAGATCCCTCTAGGTGTATCTAACATTATTCAGTCTCCTCCCGATAAGGAGACTAATAAGGGTAAGGAGACTAATCACAGGTACTCAGTTTCTGATTCTGTGGGCTTCCTACTATATTTATCTTGCAATATTTCCCCCATTCATCCCCTGAATATGGGATCATTAGTGCTAATTGCTAATTGGTCAGCTCATCCCTGTAACAATTACACCAGTTAATGGCAGATGTAGTTATCACAAAGATCTTGCACTGGTTGTGCGGAAAATCTTGCTGTCAAGAGATGAATGACCACAAAGGAGAGAGAGGAGTCCTAAAACTTTATTCAAATAAAGGGAGAGTCCACCAGGGCATACCACTATGTGGTCTCTCAAATTACTGGAGGGCACAGCCTCCTTTTATCCTATTTTCCTGAATGAGGTAAGCCCTCTCCTTTTCCCCATTGGCTAAGGTACTCAGAAGTTACAGACTTCCTGGCCTACCTAACATATGTTGCTCCTTGATATGTTCCCCCTCCCTGGTTGGTCATTTGTTGAGAAGTAACTCTCTGCCCCCCTCCTGTTCTCCCCTGAGGTCAGCTGTACCCAATCTCATATGCACAGCACAACCTCTCTGCCTGTACTCCCTGGTCCTGCTGGCTAAAGAATGTGGAGTAACTAACTCCCTTATTTGTAAAGAAACGGGGTCCTTTGTTCTGATCAACAATGACCTTCATACAGAGAACTTACCACTCCTAGTGCTCTATTCCCAATACAAAAAGGCACCAGAACAATCTCCCAACATTAAACTCATGCATGCAACCCTCCGATTTCTGTACTTCTTCTGTGCAGCTTCTCCAGGACCCAAATACTCCCCCATCCACATATGCAGACTTCAGAAATGGCTCACATCCACATCTACTCTAAAACACTCACACTCTATGAGTTCAGAAAACAGGTGTCCAATTCCCAACAGTACTAACATCTCCCAGACTGTAAAGATGAGTTGAACTTTTCAAAATAATGAGAATAATTAATAAGATTTACATTCTCGATAGCTTATATACCTTCAGATTTCAATGTTTAAAGCTATATCATATTTGAAGATTTCTCCAGAAGCATGTTGTTTTAACCAAAAAATGACATGCCTCCAGAAATTGAAGCTTTAAGTCCACCAATTACTGTGAAACTTAAACAGGAGACGAGAATGCTGGTGACAAGATATTAGCAATTTTTCAATGGGTTGTCTAAATCAAATGCTTCAACTGAAAGCTTTGCTGAAAGACAGTGCATGAGGACAAGTTTGCAAAGCAGGAACTGAAGTTAAGTTCACACCACATAGCTGAACACTGAGATTACAAAGGCAAGATTATAACCCCCCGTTTATGGGGGACTTCAACTACCGTGAAGTCTGTCTGGGATAATCACACAGCTAGCAGCAGACAGTCTGGGAGGTTCCTGCAGAACATTGCAGATAACCTCCTGATGCAGGTGATAGATGAGCTAATGAGGAGAGGGCACTGGTGGACATGGTACTAACAAAGAGAGATGGTCTGGTTGAAAATGCGAGGTTGAAAATGTGAGGTTGGCCAGCCTGGTTAGGAGGGCTTTAAACTAGACAAGAAGGGGGAGGGGGAATGTTACACGGACAGGGCAAACATTGGCATGCAGCCAAAGTCAGAAGACGCCCAGCGAGAGCATGGGAGTGGGGAAGTGAGGATAGGAGATGATTATAGAGGGTCCTCTTTCACCCCTCCTGGGAAATCTGCAAGCTCCATTACTTCCCTTAAATGCCTGTACACCAATGCGCGAAGCATGGGGAATAAACAGAAGGAACTGGAGATCTGTGTGCTGTCCTGGCATCATAATCTCCTCGCAATTACAGAGACATGATGGGATAGCTCACACGACTGGAGTGCTGTCACAGAAGGCTATGTGTTTTTTAGGAAGGACAGGCTAGGAAGACGAGGTGGTGGAGTTGCTCTTCATGTGAGAGAGCAACTGGAATGCATGGAGCTCAACCTGGGAGTGGAGGATGAGTGAGTTGAGAGTTTATGGGTAAGGATTAGAGGGCAGGCTAATGTGGGAGACACTGTGGTGGGTGTCTGCTACAGGCCACCTGACCAGGATGAAGAAGTTGATGAGGCCTTCTATAGTCAACTGGATATTGCCTCACAGTCACAGGCCCTGGTTCTCAGGGGTGACTTCAACTACCCTGACATCAATTGGAAGGACAACACAGCCAGGGACAAACAGTCCTGGAGGTTCCTGCAGTGCACTGATGATAACTTTTTGACGCAGATTGTGAAGGAGCCAACGAGGAGAGGTGGGCTCCTGGACCTCGTACTAACAAAGAGAGAGGGACTTGTAGGAGATGTGAAGGTGAGGGGTAGCCTCGGCTGCAGTGACCATGAGTTGGTGGAGTTCAGGATCCAACGAGGAGGTGGCAGGGCTGTAAGTAGCCTTGCAACCACGGACTTCAGGAGGGCCAACTTTAGTCTCTTCAGAGACCTCCTTGGAAGAATCCCATGAGCTAGGGCTCTAGAAGGAAAGGGGGATGAAGAGAGCTGGTCAGTATTCAAGCAGCACTTCCTCCACGCTCAGCAACAGTGCATCCCTGTGTGTAAGAAGTCAGGCAGAGGGGGCAGGAGGCCTACATGGATGAGCAAGGAGCTGCTGGTAAAATTTAAACAGAAAAAGGCATTATAGAGAAAGTGGAAAAAAGGACAGGCTCCTTGGGAGGAATATAGGAATGTTGTCAGGGAATGAAGAGATGCAACAAGGAAAGCCAAGACACAATTGGAATTAAATCTGGCAAGGGATGTTAAACATAACAAGAGCTTTTTCAGATATATCAATGGCAAAAGGAAGATTAGGGAAAACGTGGGTCCGCTGGTGAATGGGGTGGGTGCCCTGGTCACGAAAGACACAGAAAAAGCAGAGTAACTGAATGCCGCCTTTGCTTCAGTGTTTACCAAGCACAGCCCTCTAGAATCACAGACCCCAAAAACAAGGAAAGATTCCTGGAGAGAAGACGATTTGCCCTGGGTAGAGGAGGATGATTGGGTCAAAGAGCACTTAGGGAGAATTGATACCCACAAATCCATGGGCCCTGATGGGATGCACCCAAGAGCGCTGTGGGAGCTGGCGGATGTCATAGCTAAGCCGCTCTCCATTATCGTCAAAAGATCCTGGAGAACAGGGGAGGTGCCAGAGGACTGGAAGAAAGCCAATGTCAGGCCAGTCTTCAAAAAAGGCAAGAAGGAGGACCCAGGCAACTACAGGCCAGTCAGCCTCACCTCCATCCCTGGAAAAGTGATGGAACAGCTCATCCTGGCTGTTGTCTCCAAACATGTGGAGGACAAGAAAGTTCTCAGGAGTAGTCAGCATGGATTCACCAAAGGCAAGTCATGCTTGGCTAACCTGATAGCCTTCTATGATGGAATGACTAGCTGGATAGATGAGGGGAGAGAGGTGGATGTCATCTACCTGTACTTCACCAAGGCTTTTGACACCGTCCCTCACATCATTGTCCTGAGCAAGCTCCGGAAGTGTGGGTTAGATGAGTGGATGGTGACGTGCATTAAGAACTGGCTGAATCAGAGCCTAGAGGGTGGTGATCAGGGGCGCAGAGTCTAGTTATAGGCCTGTATTTAGAGATGTCCCCCAGGGGTCAGTCCTTGGTCCAGTCCTGCTCAATTTATTCATCAATGACCTGGATGAAGGCACAGAGTGCTCCCTCAGCAAGTTTGCTGATGATATGAAACTGGGAGGAGTAGCCGATACCCCAGAGGGCTGCACTGTCATCCAGAGGGACCTGGACAGACTGGACAACTGGGCGGTGAAAAACCTCATGAAATTCAACAAGGTCAAGTGCAAGGTCTTGCACCTGGGGAGGAATAACCCTAGACACCTGTACAGGCTGGGGACTGACCTTCTGGAGAGCAGCTCTGAAGAGAAGGACCTGGGCGTCATGGTGGATGACAAGTTGACAAGTTGTATCTCCAGCAGGTCAAGGGAGGTGATCCCGCTCCTCTGCTCAGCCCTGGTGAGGTCACATCTGGAGTATTGTGTCCAGTTCTGGACTGCACAGTACAAGAGGGATGTGGAGCTGCTGCAGAGAGTCCAGCACAGGGCCACGAGGATGATCAGGGGCCTGGAACATCTGCCATATGAGGGAAGGCTGAGAGAGTTGGGCCTGTTCAGCCTGAAGAAGAGAAAGCTGAGAGGGGATCTTAACAGTGTCTATAAATATCTCAGGGGAGGGAGTGAGGAGGATGGGGCCAGCCTCTTTTCAGTGTTGACCACCGACAGAACTAGAGGTAATGGCCACAAAATGAAGCACCCAAAGTTCCACAGGAACTTGAGGAAAAATTTCTTGACAGTGAGGGTTACGGAGCACTGGAACAGCTTGCCAAGAGAGGTTGTGGAATCTCCTTCTCTGGAGATCTTCAAAATCCGCTTGGATGCAATCCTGTGTAACGTGTTCTAGGTGACCATGCGTGTGCAGGGGGCTTGGACTAGATGATCTCTAGAGATCCCTTCCAAACTTAAAGGATTTTATGATTCCATGATTCTATGGAATCACACAGCTAGGAGCAGACAGTCTGGGAGGTTCCTGCAGAACATTGCATATAACTTCTTGATGCAGGTGGTTGATGAGGCAACAAGGAGATGGGCAGTGCTAGACCTGATGCTAACAGACAGAGATGGTCTAGTGGGAAATGTGAAGGTTGGGGGTAGTCTTGGCTGCGGCAACCATGAGATGGTGGAATTCACGATCCTGCGAGGAGGAAGCTGGGCAAGAAGTCGGATTGGAACTCTGCATTTCAAGAGAGCTACCTTTGTCCTCTTCAGGGAGCTCCTTGGAGGAATCCCCTGGGCCAGGGCCCTAGAAAGAAAGGGGGTCCAGGAGAGTTGGCTAATATTCAAGCACCACTTCCTCCAAGCTCAGGATTGGTGCATTCCTACAGAAAAGAAGTCAAGCAAGGCGAGCAGGAGACCTGTGTGGTTGGCCAAGGAGCTGCTGGGTAACCTTAATGAGAAAAAGAGAGAATACGTAATGTGGAAGAAAGACCAAGCCACATGGGAAGAATATAGGAACATTGTCAAAGAATGCAGGGATGCAGCGAGGAAGGCCACGGCCCATTTGGAATTAGAGGTAGCGAGAGATGTCAGGGGCAACAAGAAGGGCTTCTATAAATACATCCACAGCAAAAGGAATACTAGGGAAAACATTGGTCCGCTGCCGAATGGGAAGGGTGCCTTGGTGACAGAGAATGCAGAGAAGTCAGAGTTACTAAATGTCAACTTTGCTTCTGTCTTTATTGCTAAGGCTAGTCCCCATGAACTACAGAGCCCGGAGACAAGGATATAACCGGTAGAGAGGAAGACTTTCCCCTGGTCGAGGAGGATTGGGTTACAGATTCTTTAGCCAAAGTGGACACCCATAAATCTATGGGCCTGGATGGGATGCACCCAGTAGTGCTGAGAGGACTGGTGGGAGTTATTGCTCAGCCACTCTCCATTATCTTCGAGAGTTCATGGAGAGCAGGGGAGCTGCCGGAGGAGTGGAAGAAAGCCAACACCACTCCAGTCTTCAAAAAGGGCAAGAGGGAGGAGCTGGGAAACCACAGGCCGGTCAGCCTCACCTCCGTTCCCGGAAAAGTGATGGAGCACCTCATCCTAGAGACCATATTTAGGCATGTCAAGGAAAAGAAGCTGATCAGGAGTAGTCAGCATGGCTTCATCAAGGGGAAGCCATATTTAACCAACCTGATGGCCTTCTACAATGGAATGACTGCCTGGATGGATGATGGGAGAGCCATGGATGTTGTCTACCTTGACTTTGGCAAGGCTTTCAACCCCATCTCCCATAACATCCTCATGGGGAAGCTCAGGAAGTGTGGGTTAGATGAGTGGACAGTGGGGTGGATTGAGAACTGGCTGGATGGCAGAGCTCAGAGGGTGGTGATAAATGGGGCCGAGTCTAGTTGGAGGCCTGTGGCCAGTGGTGTCCCGCAGGGGTCAGTACTGGGCCCAGTACTGTTCAACTTGTTCATCAATGACTTGGACGAGGGCACAGAGGGCACCCTCAGAAAGTTTGCAGATGGCACCAAACTGGGAGGAGTGGCCGACACTCCCCAGGGCTGTGCTGCCATTCAGAGAGACCTAGACAGGTTGGAGAGTTGAGCAGAGAAGAACCTCATGAGGTTCAACAAGGACAAATGCAGGGTCCTGCACCTGGGGAGGAATAACCTCATGCATCAGTACAGATTAGGGGTTGACCTGCTGGAAAGCAGCTCTGCAGAGAGCTATTTGGGAATCCTGGTTGACAACAAGTTAACCATGAGTCAACAAGGTGCCTTCGTGGCCAAGAAGACCAATGGGATCCTGGCCTACATCAGGAGGAGAGTTGCCAGCAGGTCGAGGGAGGTGATCCTCCTCCTCTACTCAGCTCTGGTGAGGCCGCACCTGTAATATTGTATGCAGTTCTGGGCTCCCCAGTACAAGAGGGACCTGGAACTTCTAGAGAAGTTCCAGCGTAGAGTGACAAAGACGATTAAGGGACTGGAGCATCTATCTTATGAGGAAAGACTAGGCAAGTTTGTTTGTTTAGCCTGGAGAAGATTGAGAGAGGATGTGATCAATATGTACAAATGCCTGAGGGGAGATTGTAAAGAGGACGGGGCCAAACTCTTCTCGATGGTGGCCAGCGACAAGACAAGGGGTAATGGGTACAAATTAAAACACAGGAGGTTCCATGTCCATGCGAGGAAGAACTTCTTTCCTGTGAGAGTGACCAAGCCCTGGAACGGGCTGCCCAGAGAGGTTGTGGAGTCTCCTTCTCTGGAGATCTTCAAAACCCTCCTGGATGCGACCTTCTTGAGCAGGGGAAGTTGGAGTAGATCATCTTTAGAGGTCCCTCCCAACCATAACCATTCTGTGATTCTGTGAAGTACTCAAAAATTAACCTTTCCAGAGCAATCTACCTTTCCTATTATGCATATTATACATGTTTTCTATATAATCTAGTTGCATATCTGCACATCCTCCCCCCCCCCCCCGCCCCCACCTTCATACGCACACACACGCAAAGACTAAGCCTCAATACAGTTTTCTATTTTGGCTAAGAAGGTAAATCGAAATAGGCTGTTCAATGTGGCACATCCCTAGAAGATGCTTCACCATCCACTGAGTCTTAAACACAGCGTATATCAGTACTTTAGCGTCTGTGCTCAGCGCTATGGACGAAGTTATCCAGATGCTAAGTCTGTGGTATGGTTGAAAAAAAAAACACACATATACACACACACATATGTTAACACTATAGATTTGTAGTATTTAGTTTCAAGGGCTGTGCATCTAAGTGGGTGAGTCCTTTCTGTCAAATATCAAAATTCTGTTCTCAGTTTTATCACGAATGACTGCAAAAATCTTTGCTTATAGAGGTATATGCTACCTTGCAAGAGGGGCCTTCTGCCTACCTTCTGGACTTAGGATTCAAGATATACTTGCCTATATGTGGAAATTAGAAACTGTACACCTGTTTCTTTTCAGCCCTAATGTTTCCAGAGACAAACACTGCATACCTGGAAAAAAAGACTGTCCAGAATCTATAGCTAGGATCCTTGAAATAGTGTCTTCAACTAGATCAGGTGAAACTGTTTTGGTGAATTCTTATAATCCAGTTCATGGTCCTCTGTGAGCACTCCAGCATGTGCAGTTTCCAGATCAGCAGTTTCTCTTCATTATCTTAAATTATATATAAAACATGATTTAACTATAATCTCAGCTACGTACAAAACATCTATGTGACTATTCCTGCATGTGCAGAATCATTTTCTAATTTAGTCAATTCCTTAACCTACAGCAAAACTGACTGACAGAGTCACTGGGACAGCCAGATTCTCCACCTAGAATGTTAACATGTTGAAGCATATAAGTAGTGCCTATCAATTGGCCTATGCACAGCAGGTCAAGCCAAGAAAGCAATCCGCAGGTCAAGTTTACAAGTAGGTCCAGCAATCACCAGGCAGTGATGAAGTCATCTACAGTGATGAAACAAGGTTGAGGTCAAGCCAGGAAATCAATCCACAGTTTGGAGCCCAGGATCAATAGGGACCATAGACAGGAACAGCCATGACTGTGGCTAAGCTAGAGACCAGTACTAGAGACCCCTGGCTCAGGCAGGGAGTGAAGGCCCAAGGCTGAATTTAAATAGAACTCCTGGGTCCATGGGCAGATGACGTGGGCAAAGGTTCAGGCTGAGGCTTATCTAGGCCAGTAAGGTCTATTAGTGCTCCCAGGACTCTGACAACAGTTTCCCCTCCCATCAAGGTGCATCCTCACACCTTACAGAGATCTAAGGTCAGAAGGGACTGTGGAAGAATTGTTTGTGGAAGAATTGTTTGAAAGCAGGAACTGAGAGGAAAACTAGGGCCTAACAGAAGTTTTGGCATTACAAAGCTTGCTTGGGGTGATACACAGTTGCCACTTCCAGGATGGCTGGTGCGCAGCGCACGGACTCCGCTCCTCCACAGTTCCCTAGGCAACACAATCTGCCCTCCTCGCAGTTGCAAAGAGGAGTAATGGAGGATGGAGCGGAGTGAAGACACTGCGGCCAAACCCTGTTGCACTCCCAGTGCGGGCCTGCTGATAAGCCGCACAGTGGCTGTCTAATGGGAGATATACGATAACATGTCCAGTGCTAAGCCAGCAAAGGTGGCAAATCACTCCTTTCAGATGAACTTTGCTCATTATAATGTCAAAACCACACCTCCATCCCAAAAGCTACCTGCCTCCGAGGTACGACCACCCCTCACTGAGCATGCACTCTAGATTTTCTATTGACTGTACCTTTAAATGAAAGCAAGAAACTTTTTCACCAATCAATAACAATATTAAGTATGACTCTAGTCACTCAAGCTCCACCTGAATGTAAAGAAAAGTATAAAAGGTGAACTAAGGATGAAAAGGAGGAGGGAAGAAACCATCGTAACTCCTGGGTCAGTTGATGGGCTGATCTCCCTTTCCTCCCCTTGGACTGGCGTGCCTCCTGAGGAGACTCGAGACTGAGAGCCCTCTCCCATCTTCTGGGGTGAGTGATGATTGCACATTTGTACATCAGAGCTAGTGAAAAACCCCATGCTGTAGTAGAGAATTTCCTGTACTGACATCTGAAACCTGCTTTGTAAATTTTGCATTTGAATAAATCACACTGTTTGTGAACTCGAGTACTTGTTTGGGGGGAGGCAATCGGACCTACAGTTGACAGACTGTTCGTGAATCCGATACTGCCAGAGTCAAGCTTATAGGTGATGACACTATTTGGGAACTCGATTCGCTCCTAGGAAGGCGATCGGACCTACGGTCCATGGACTGTTTGTGAATCCGATATTGATTTGATATCTCCTTCCCCCCCACCACCACCACCACCACTACCACTACGGCTTTCAAACTGCAACATTTCACAGGGACTTGCTGTAGAATGTTTTGATTGCTGTGGGAATATCAGCAGGTTATTTCAGGGAACACAGAGCCAGGGCAGGGACAGGGAAATGGGAAAGGAACATGGCATAGAAAACTTAGGGCTGGGTATGTAGGCATCCAGTCTGCCCCTCACAAGCCCCAGAGACTGAGTGGGCCCAAGGAAGATTCACTTAGGAGCCTGGGGCTAAGTAAAGTCAGTGGTGTGAGGAGTTCAGAGCCCAGGGGAAAATCCCTCAAAAGAGGGTTTGTAGGGGCAAGGTCCTGCATGGCCACAGACCAGGTTCCATCATGCTCAGCTCAGGGCTTGAGAACGCCTGAGATAACTGTCAGGGAGCATCAAGGGCCAGTTGTTCCTTAAGGGAAAGGAAGCTAGCAGCCAAAGAGGAAATAGCCAGAAGGGAAGAGGACTCACTGTTCAGGACCGAGTCCCACAGTACCCAAATGAGGTAATCAGGGCAGGTCCAGAAGTGGTAGCTAGGTCCAACCAAGAGGCTAGATCATAAGGCAATTTCATGGTGATGAGGCAAGCCCAAGATCAGGCCAGGAAGTCAATCCATAGGTCAGGAGTATGATCAGATCCAGTGATCACCAGGCAGGTCCATAGTAACAAAGCAGGGCCAAGGTCAAGGTCAAGCCAGAAAATCAGTCCACCAATTGGGACCTGGCTCAATGGCACTCATGGCCAGGAATAGGCATGACTGTGCCTAAGCTAGGGATCAGTACCCCTCCAATATAGCTCAGGCAGTGAGTGAAGGTCTAGGACTGAGCTTAAATAGAACTCCTGGGCCCATAGGCTGCGTGGAGGCAAGGGAAACTGGTCAGGACCATTAAGGTCTATTAGTGCTCTCACGGCCCTGACAGCAGCTGATGCTCTTTCTTAAATATATTTGAGCAGAGGCACCGTGTCCTCTTCTAACTGGTTGAAGTTTTAGCACACAATGTGTTATTTTCATCTGTTTCAGAGCTGGCGGGAACTGGTTATGACTGGACCAGGGCAGTTCATAATCTCCTCTCTCAGAGGTCGCCCTTGCAGTCCCCTGCTACTGAAACCCTGCAATTTATGCCCAATACAATCTATCATACACTAGTTATTTGGGTAACTTTTTAATAGGGGAAGCACATACAAGACCCAGGCATTAGCAGCACCATGCACTCATTTCACATTTGCCTGACAACGGCAATCGACTCCGTCCGCCGAGGCGGCCAGGCACGTCCAACCCGTACCTGGGCCAAAGAGCACAGACACCAATATGGGGATGCTGCAAATGGCGTTTCTTGATGGGTAACAAGGTGTTATATAGTTAAGGTTTACAACGTCACATCCGTCTGCTTACATCATAGACTAAACACTATTGGCTATTAGGGACCCTATCTTTCCGTACAGCGCGATATCTTCCGGCCGCCGGACCCTAACTATCTGCAACATCTCCCCCCTCCCTATGCATAACAAAACTAGCTAAAATATAACTATCTTATTCTTACTTATTCTTATCTTATTCTAATTACTTATTCTCATTATTATCTTATTCTTATTACTTACTCTTATTATTATATTACTCTTACTTATTCTTAGTATTATATTATTCTATTCTTATAGTTTATAACAATCTTAAAATTATGTATCATAAACTTGACATAAAAACATAAGGCACAAAGTGTAGAAGGTAGGGGATGACAGGTAATACCGGGGGTGTAGGAATAGGGTGTACCTTGGGATAACTTGAGGGTAATACTGAGTGGATATATTCTTAAAGCCATTGTCGGCGTTCCACTAACATGATGTTAACCTTCTCTAGATGACTCTTGACAAACAGCATGAGTTTATTCAACATACAGGGTCCAAAGATTAGTGTCATCATGATCATTGCTATCGGCCCTATCAAGGTGGATATCAGGGTGGTTAACCACAGCGAACCGGTGAACCAATTTTCGTACCAGCTGCGTTTGGGTTCAACGGGTGCTGGTTGGCAAGGCATGGCACTGAAAATTGGTGACCCTGTAGTTACTTTTGTACTAATTGCTCGAGATTGTTCCATCTGTTCAAGTACCCATTTAAAGGGCTGATGTGATTCTACCTGTCCTATAGTGACAAGCTGCAAAATTAAGATCACGCAAAGGCATCGCGGACCCCTCTTGTGAAGGCTGTTTTGTTGTTTTCTGGATTCGGTCGGTGTGGAACTCACAGGCTCGGGCGGGACGCCTGTCACCAGGGCGTCCGATGATCCGGTCCTGTGAACAGAAACTCACAATTTTCATTAGTTTTATTTTGAAGGTCTGGTTTAATAGACTTAAGCGGGCACCACTTGACTCTGCCATCTTTCCTGACAGTGACCTTTGGGTCGATCTTGGCATGCGGGGAGCGCTGCCAGCGAGTCCCCCAGCCAAGGGCAGTTTGCTGCAACATGGCCTGCCTGGCCACATTTAGAACATGTCATTACGTTGGCTATTGCGGCATGAACAGCCACCTGAATTGGGGTCAGATGCTCTTCCTTTGCAACATGCTTAACCATGTCTGCGATACTTGCCCCTACCGGCAATGATCGCAGGATTTCTTTGGTTGCAGAACTGCATTGTTGGCGTAAACATTCCGCTACGACTGGGCTTTTTGCCTCCGCAGGCAGGGCCGAAGAGCCGACCGCTGCTTGGAGACGATCTACAAATTGCGTAAAGCTCTCACTTTCACTTTGCTTTATTGAGGACCATGGTGATGGTCTGGCAACGACTCTACAGGCTGTGCGAATAGCTTCTCTGGCCGCACGAGTAGTTGCCATAACTTCATGGGCCCCCAGGCCATGGGCCTGCGCCTGGGGGGTGATCAATGCTGGGTCTTTACCCATTAACCGCTGCAGGCTGGAGCCGTGTAATGGATGATCTGCCCCAGTTACTTGGGCTAAATACCTCGTACAGTTGTCTTCCCATTCTTGTCTGAAAACGATCATCCCTGCTCCATCAAAGATTAGCCTACAAGTTAGCTTTATATCAAACGGGAGCATATCGCCCCCCCCGAAGATACCATCTATGAGGGTTGAGACCATGGCAGAATTAATCCCTTTATCCGCAATTGCCTTAACAATCGTTTGCACATCCTTAGGGTTTATCGGCGAGTAGACCCTCTGTCCCGCCTCCGTCACCCAGACTGGGAACGCTAGCGCGGTCGATGGGGCCCACTCAGCACACGTGATCTTTATTTCCCTCCAGTCCGTGAGAGGGGTTTCTTCCTTTCGCGGTTTTTCTTTAATTCGAATGGAAATATTTTGGCTCTTAGTTCTGTTTACCTTCTTTTTCTCCTTCCTTAAATTTGAATCAGTTGTGGGCCACTCATCCTCATTAGTGTCCAAGCCGGAGCCGGAGCCGGAGTCAGAGCCGGAACTCGACTGACTGGTCACTTCCGGGCTCCGGTACTTTTTCGTTGGGCTCCAGCCCCGCCTACTTTCCCCCCTCCTTGGCCCGCCCCGCCTCCTACTCACGGAGGCGCGTTTTTTCAAACGGTCGCTCCGATTGGTTCTCGGCCCCTCACTCGGGCCTCCCTCACCTGACCGGTCACTTCATCATAGAAGGCTATCAGGTTAAGCATCAGAAAGCATCGGACAGACTCACTGACATAGGCCGGACCGTTATCCGTCTTGATGTGCTCGGGCGAGCCTATGACTGCAAAAGATGTGGTTAGATGCCTGCAGACATGTAGGGCCCTTTCACCGGTCTGCGCTGTGGCCCACACAAACTTAGAGTAGGTGTCTATGGACACGTGGACATACTTGAGGCGTCCAAATTCAGGTACATGTGTGATGTCCATTTGCCACATCTCTAATGCCTTCAGGCCCCCTGGGGTTCACACCAATGCCCAGACCTGGCCCATGATGACTACATTGGGGACAGGCCTGCACAATTCCACAGGCATCGGATACAGTTATATCATACATCCAGGTCAGGCCTTTGGCATTAGCGTGGAACTGTTCATGAGCAATTCGGGCGATTTCAAAACGATTCAGTGGCCCATGTTCACGCACCAAGCTCACTAACTGGTCAGCCCGATTGTTACCCTCTCCCAAACCTAGTGTCCATTGATGACTCCGGACATGGATGACACAGAATGCCGTCAAACGCCACCTCACAGCTCTTTTGATTTGTAGAAACAGCTGGAACAATCGCTGGTTACGAGTTTCTTCAAAAGAGCCAGTCCCTTAATCATCTTTGTGGCTCTACGCTGCACCCTCTCTAGAAGCTCAATGTCCTTCTTCTACTGGGGAGCCCAGAACTGCACACAATACTCCAGGTGTAGCCTCACCAGAGCTGAGTAGAGGAGGACGATCACCTCCCTCGACCTGCTGGCAACTCTCCTCCTGATGTAGGCCAGGATCCCATTGGTCTTCTTGGCCACGAAGGCACCTTGTTGACTCATGGTTAACTTGTTGTCAACCAGGATTCCCAAATAGCTCTCTGCAGAGCTGCTTTCCAGCAGGTCAACCCCTAATCTGTACTGATGCATGAGGTTATTCCTCCCCAGGTGCAGGACCCTGCATTTGTCCTTGTTGAACCTCATGAGGTTCCTCTCTGCCCAACTCTCCAACCTGTCTAGGGCTCTCTGAATGGCAGCACAGCCCTGGGGAGTGTCGGCCACTCCTCCCAGTTTGGTGCCATCTGCAAACTTTCTGAGGGTGCCCTCTGTGCCCTCGTCCAAGTCATTGATGAACAAGTTGAACAGTACTGGGCCCAGTACTGACCCCTGCGGGACACCACTGGCCACAGGCCTCCAACTAGACTCGGCCCCATTTATCACCACCCTCCGAGCTCTGCCATCCAGCCAGTTCTCAATCCACCCCACTGTCCACTCATCTAACCCACACTTCCTGAGCTTCCCCATGAGGATGTTATGGGAGATGGGGTTGAAAGCCTTGCTGAAGTCAAGGTAGACAACATCCATGGCTCTCCCATCATCCATCCAGCCAGTCATCCCATCGTGGAAGACTATTGGGTTCGTCAAACATGACTTTCCCTTGGTGAATGAATAAAGACTATAGGCAGGGCATGTTGGCAACTGATATCTTTATGTAGTCTTTGTAATCAGAAAATATCATACTGCTTTAGGATAGTGTTGTTTTATAGATGGAGAAACTGGTTTATCTGCTAAGAACATTCACCTATCCTTACTAGCACCTCTGCTCATAAGATTTTTGCTGAAAAAATCAGCACTAGGTTCACTTGTTCCTATGTGTTCTGCATCTGGGACATTTGTTTCTCACAACTTTTAGCCATTCCAGTAAGAGGAAAACTGTCTGTAACATACTGCATTACTCATATAAACCTGCTGACCCTTCAAACCCAAATTATTAAATATTGCATTAAATCCAAGGAGGAAGTTACCTCCCAAACTAGTGCAATTCAGCTAGAGAGCTTATATTCTCTATGACCATCAATTGTCATTCATCTAATGAAATATCAGAATATGCATATACATAACACAGGTAAGATTTTTTTTATTATGAATATGCTTACAGATGCAGAAATGATTCACACTACCAAATTAGTTCCAACAATTCAGTTTTCAGATACACCTACAGGTAACCTGCACAAAATCAAAGGCAAGAATGGAGAGATCAGAGGCAGAGCAAATACTGGGAAGAGGGAGCAGACTACATGGGAAATATAAAGCCATCAGGAAAGAAGGGCTCTAAAAAATTTCCTCCTGTATTACTTACAAAGCTATATGCACTGATGCTCAGTTGTAGGAGTGAAGGTTTTATAAACAGATAACCCCAGGCTAGTTGAATACAGTACTTTGTGCCCTTTTCCTATATTTTTTCTTTTAATATAAGTTACAAATTTGATATGAAACTGAGATGCCAGATGTAAGGATACCATAATGAAACTTGTCAGAATGCTGCCTATCTGTTTTGGTGAACCAAAGCACACTAGGCAAAGGAACACTTGTCTCGCACCTCTTTAGCTAACTACAAGATTTCCTGACTTTATTTTCAAAGAGGTTGTCGTGAGTCCAGTGCTCAATCCTTGCAAGCTTAGGAACCAAATTAAATGGATGCAACTCATCCCATTTATGTCAGCTATGTACCAAGCCTTGTGTACCATTTTCACTGTATTCATATTTCATCTGTCATTACATTGTCCTATACACAGCTTCAACCCTCATCATATTTTACAAGCTACAATAATGAATATAGGACAGTGTGAAGTTCGTGGTTCACTTGCTTCCCCAGATGGTTTTGTATAAACATCCATTTCTGATTCTGGTTCCGTTAATCAGCTATGCATTAGTCCCTCTGCCCTGAATATTGGACACTCTTAGCCAAAAGTAACCTAGGGTAGAGCTTCACTGATTTTTATTATTTGCATTTCTCTATTTGGGGACAAAATCTGTCAAATACAGGAGTCACTTCTTGTTCACTGATCCCTAACATCACCATGTGAGTGAAATTTCAGGAGTCAGCTCTTAAAAGGATTGCACCATCCAGGAGGGAGTCAAGTTAAATCACCAGAGGCATATTCAAATATCTAGCATCTAGTTATCCTCTTTAAAATATCTTTTCTTGCTTCCAGAAGGAAATATCAAGGATTCTAATTAGGTCCTACTTTACAAAGAATGTAGAGTGCAAACAGACATGCAGTGTAAAATACATTTTATTACAATTGTGTACACTAGAAGACATCTCAGACTTCATTCTTTAGCAATAGAGCTGCTGAAATGAACAGTCACAAATGAAAGAGCAGACAGAACATTGAGCCAAAGTCACCTGGTAAGCTCCTGAGTGACTTGAATACTTATCTTCTTTTGCATTGTCAGAGATTCTTCAATTATATTCAATGTTAACTGCAAGAACAGACATGTACATGATGGAAATCCTCTTTGACAAAAAAGGAGAGGGAGGGAAGAACAGGTCCGCAATAATACCTAACACAGGAATGCTGACCCTACATGTTTGCCTTTCAGGTTGGGCCTCCCTTCAGCAGCCCCGTTGAGCTTCTGGAACCTTCTATAAAGTCAGTGAGTGTCAGATCTGCATGAGATTAACAAAGCACTACCAATCAGTTATCGCAGTCAGTGAAAAGAGTCCTGAGTTCTGAAAGCAAAACTCTGATGCAATTGTATCACAGACAGGGTTTTATAAGTAGCCCAATAGCAGAAGGAAGGGACACACGGAAAGCTACAGCTACTGATAAGTAACATTTTATCTTGGAAGTGGACATAATGTGTGGGATTACCTCAAACATTTGCATGCAGGCAAGGAAGTGCCTACAAAACAAGAGTATGGAGAAAACTTTTGCATCCTTTCTGGGCAATTGGCATACTTGGGTGCCTCTCTGAAGTGCCTGTACACCAATGCATGCAGCATGGGGAATAAACAGGGGGAAGTAGAGCTGTGTGCAGTTGCAAGGGTATGATCTCATTGGGATCACAGAGAAGTGGTGGGATAGCTCACAAGATTGGAATGCTGCAATGCATGGCTACTGTCTCTTTAAGAAGGACAGATCAGGAAGGGGAGGAAGGGGAGTGGCCCTTTCTGTGAGAGAGCAGCTGGAATGCATGGAGCTTTACCTAGAGGTGGACGATGGGCTGTCTGAGATCTTATGGGTAAGGATTAAGAGGCAGGCTAACATGGGCACAGGCCACCTGATCAGGAAATAGATAAGGTCTTCTACAGACAACTAGAAATACCCTCATGTTTGCTGGCTCTGACCAACCTCATCTGGAACTCCACCACTCCAAACTGTGCCCCTCCACCCCAAATAGCCCATGGGCCTTCAGTGTTGGACTCCACTATGCTGTAGCAGTGTTGGTTTCTAGCTCAGGGGCACAGCTGTGCCCATGTCTGGTTGTGGGCCCTGTTGATCCAGACCCTGATTTACAGCTTGGCTTCACTGTAGACATGCTTTGCCATCATGGTGTTTAGGTTTGAAGGGGGGACAAATTTAGTATGTGATGAATCCCCTTGCATTCCAGCCAATCCTCAGAGGTTAGAGGGACTGGGGGCGGCTGGACACATCTCTTAATAGGGATACCAAATACTGTGAAAACTATAGGCCCGAATGGCAGCACCAGATTCACAAACAGTCTGTTGACTGTAGGTCCGACTGCCTTCAAAACAAGTAGTCAAGTTCGTGAATAGTATGATTTATTCAAATGCAACATTTACAAAGCAGGTTTTGCATGTCCATACAGGAAAGTCTCTACTACAGCGTGGGGTTTTTAGCTAGCTTCAAATGTACAAATGCGCAGGTCGCCACCTCTGCAGGGAGTACAACAGAGTTTGACGATGGTGTCTCCATTCTGCTGCACTCTTCATTTACTCTTATTAGCATGTGCTAGGAGGGCAGATTGTGTTGCTGAGGGAATCATGGAGTGGTAGATTCCATACATACCAACCATCCTGGAAGTGGTAACTGTCTCTCACCCCAAGCAAGCCTCTATAATGCCATAACTTCTGTTAGGCCCTATTTATTTTTCTAATTTCCCCTTTCTAGAGTAATTTTTTCACATAATCCGTCCCGTGACTATAGTCACTCAAGCGTCACGTGAGGGCATTTAGGTGTTAATATTACATGGCTAAAACACGATGCAATTAAGCGAGCGATTGCACATTGGTACATTAGAAGAGGAGAATTACAAAGGGGTGGGAGGGAGTATAGTTTTACCATTTTCATTTAATAAGAATACATAAAGCAAGTACTGCAATTGCAATAGTAAGTAATGGTTGTAACAAACTTTATGTATCCACTCCATGACTCCAGTTACCTTTATGTTAATAACTTTCATTATAGCTGATTTTACACAGGATATTGCCATAGTTATGATAATTATCATAACAACGATCATCGCCACATACTCTATTAAACTTTGGATCCAATCAGTGACACCAAATCCAAACCAACTAAACACCTCCATCAGCCAACTAGTGTTCATTGATTCCCAGAGTTCATGGATGTCTTTAGCCACCTGTCGCATCTTGTCTAGTTGGATGTTGAGGACCTGTGTAACATTAGGGATATAAATGTAGCAGTTGATTCTGGAGAGGTTTAGGTAGCCACAAAGTCCATTTTCGTCTAACAGCATCAAGTCCAGTGCCATGCAGTTCTCAAGAGTCATTTTTGATGTGGCTTGTAATTGATGGTTGAGCAACTGTATACTAGTATCGGTGGCATTAGCTAATTTTTCTACTTGATAGGCTAGCTTACTTAACCATAATCGCATTCGTACAGTAGCACGCCCAAATCCAAAAAGTCGTTCAATTCCCCAGGCCATGCAGGTAGCTGCTCCTGGGTTCTGACACCCCTCTACATGTCCCGACAGTTCTGATTTTGCCCGTTTTGCTCGAGCCATCCAGTGGGGTCAGAGGGTAGTCTTCCTCCACATGGGGCACAATGTTGGAAGGCCCAAGGTACACTGGAGTTCAGGTAATCCAGACCATAAGGAGGCATACATATTTCGATCACTGCAGGCCCAAATCAAACCAGCCAGAGTGTCACCAGAGGCAATACAGCAATCATCACGAGGTGCAAAGTTTACACTTACTGATGTGTATTTTATGCGGTGATTATGGCACAGACAGCCTATTTTTAGGGAAATGTAAACTGGCCAATAGTGTCTGACTCAATTGTGTTGTTCCCAATTGGAGCAATTTATCACATTTTGGCAATACCACAAGGCTGACTTGTTTGATACTGAACTGAAAGAAAATCCTGGGCCAAATGGTGTAAAACTCATGAAGTCCTGAAATTTCCCAAATCAAGAACAATTTCAGTTATGATTACAAGACACACTATGCAGAAAGCTAGCAACCCTTGTGGATGCTCGAGCTCAGTATAGGAGACTCCTTGGCTCCAGCTAAAATTTTCCAACATTCTGGGGTAATGATATCCTGGAAAAGAAAAGGAAGAATTACTTGGTCTCTGTCTTGACCGGCACATGTTGGGTTGTTATTAATTTTGCAAGTACAAGTAGGCAGCATCCTGACCCGAGGGGATAAAGACAGTTCAGCCCATCGATCAATCCAGAAGTTATGATCCAGCAGTCACAGAACCTGAATCTGACCTGCAGATTGACTTCCTGGATTGGTCTCAGACGTCCCTCATCACCATAAATCCTCACAAGTACATATTTGCAACCTAGAATCATGCTGAATTGGATCTTTCCCGTAATGGACTCTGGGAGTTTGGCAGGGTGCAAGGAGAAATCTGTTTCACCAGCACAAGCAGGGAGAAACTTGCAGTGCTTTTTGGAGAGGTGACATAGCTATGCTTCACAGCCTGCATTTCAGGAAAGTCTGGTTGCAGAGTCAGAGCCCTGCTGCAACATATGCAAGAAGACAGGGCAATCTGTCCCAGGGAAGGAAACCTGACCAGAATCTGAGATAGGCTCAAGTTGAAACTTCAGTGTTGCCACAGATTTCCTCTGTAACTTTGGGTCTGTCACTTCATGTGTGTCTCTCCCTCCCTGACGGAACTGAGGAGAAAGAACAATTACTCATCTTTTACTTTTTTTTTTTTTTTTTTGACGAGACCACACTGTTTTGATTGAGGATTCCCAAATGTTCATGAGATACCAGCAAAATAGCATGAAGGAGGCCGCTGACTGTTGGGTCAAAATAGCTTGCATGCCACTGGTAGGAAATATAACACAATTTGGGAATCAATCTACAATCATCCACAATCTGGATTACAGAGGGAGCCAGGGGAGTTCTAGTTTAGGATACCTAGTCTTAGTCCTTTAAGGGAAAGTTAATCCTACTAGTCAAATCAGCATCATTCTCTAGCCTTCCATTTTAGTCCAAATACCAAACTTAGCAGGTAATAAAGTATTTTAAAATAAAACTATTAACTATATAAACTATTACTGTAGGAGAAAGGGAGACTGCGACACCATATGGTCATCGACAAGACTCGTTTATTGAACACTCAGTGTGCACTTTTATACATAGCTTAATTAGGTTCATGCATATTGCAAAGCTTGAGCTCAGGATAGGTTAGCTCTTATTTGCGTCAACGAAATTCTATGCAAGATTTCCCCGTACATGCGAGCGCTTCTTTACAATGATTGGTCAAGACCCCGCGTCCATGCGTCTAACTATACAGTGTGATAGGCTAACTAACAGAGGCTGACTAACAGTGCCCACGTGTCCTCACATTTAACGACCGTCCCCCTCTACTTGTTTGTCTCAACTCTTTGCCTCCTTATCTGACTCTCCGCAAGATCTCCTTATCTCTTAGTCAGCAGTCCTTCCACCCTTTCAGCTAGGCCTGGCGCCCTTCTGCCCTTTCATCTAGGTCTGGCGCCCTTCTGCCCTTATCTGGCTTGCTCACAGCATGACCACTGGCCTTCAGGAATCCCACAATTCCCCCTTCTTGTTTTTGAGCAAGCCAGGATTCTTGATGGTTCACCCAAAATATGTCTTTGATCGCCTTGTCTACCGTCTGTCTCAGACACTTAATCAGGCAGGGAACGACCACCAAAATGCACAAGATTAGTGGAATCATCAAACCCGTTTTGCTCAGTGATTGTAGCCAGCCAAACCTTCTTTACAGCATTCTCAATCATATTTGATACACATTTCAATAAGCAAGGCACAACTAGTAGAATGCAACATAGGATCAACAACACCATCCCAACACTTAATACCTAACACCGGTGCATCGAGTTGATCTGCTGTTCCACAAAGCCAACAACTCTTGATTTGGTTATAATTAACAATCTGCCTAAAAAGCATAACATATCCATTAGCGCTAAAAGCAGCATTAACCCCTATAATAGCGTTAAAAGCAATACTACCTCCTAAAAGCTACAACATACAGCTAATAACAACAGTAACACTTCTTCCTCCCATGTTTTCCTTCTGCAGGCTCACACTTTCCACAGCTAGGGTACTGGTTGCTTGCCTGCTACATCTGATCTAGGCGCGTTTGCTTCCAGCCAAGGTCTCACCCATTTCGCTGGCACCCATCTGGTTCCAATATCTATAAATCAAAAAATTTAAAAAATTCCCAATTCTCCCCCTCTTTTTTTTTGTTTTTTGTTTTTGTTTTTGTTTTTGTTTTTGTTTTGTAGCCAGTATTTCAGCTTTTGGTTCTTCATTCTTCCGGTATCAAACCGGTTCCTGTTTGCCTTTGTTTTGTGCAGCTGCATCAACTTCTTTATCTCAAGGAAACTCTGTCCTTTGTCTTACTTAAGCCCTCCGTATCAGCTCTGCCTGGCTATGTCCTTTTTCCATTAACCAGGTTTGAACAATGCTCTCTACACTTCCCCCGTTTTCTTTTTGGGCTACTAAGCTTGTATTCCACTCTTGATTAACTATTCGCGTAAGCATGTTTTGCAAGCATTTAAAGATACATGGTACAAGAAGCAAAATTGCAATAAACACAATCCCTATGGTAATTAAGTGTTGCACAATTGATGTTAGCCATGGGCCCAAACCGAGACCTTTTATCCAGTTGTCAAGGCCGAATCCTGTATCGTGCTGTAAATGTGTAGTCAATTCATGCAATTGTTCCAATTGCTTATGTATGGAATTTGAATGATCAGAAAGGTTCATACAGCACATTCCCTCTAGTTCCTCGCAACCATGACCGTGTGCTAATAATAGGACTTAATCAGTCCTCTCTGCTGATATATATTATACAATAAAGATCTAAAGACTACACATACAAACAGCAAAAACATAGTTTCTGTCGAGTGGCACGACCTCACGTAGCTGTGCACTTCACTAGTGAGTTCCACTGTCTCAATTGCCAAAGCCGATCCTTGTCGCCAATTAGGTGCGAATGGGCTTGGGATTTGGCAATAATCACCCAAAACAATGTGGCTACTGCGAGCCTCTATTCAGGTGAAAGCATCTTTAATAAGCAATGTATGAATAACTACTCTTGAGGTAATACTTGTCGGCAGGATACTGAGACTGAACATCTTCTCGAGTTGGCAGATTAGAGGGTTGCTGACAGGCTCCTAACTCGGCGGGCGTCCCCGCGGAGACAACGTGGATCTCAGTATTAGGAGTCTCACCCCCCCCCTCTCTCTGCACTGTCTGTTTAAGCCCGGTGCATCCTGCCACGTAGGGCCAGTACGTGCCAGCAGGCAGACTGGGGGGCGGACAAACTCCGCCTTCAGTCACATAACCTTCCCTCCTGGGTGCGCAAATGCGCATATCAGTAAGTGGTCCCAGCCGTCAGTCTGAGGGTCCTGCCTTTCTCATCTTCCTCTTGGGTGTTTGACCTTCAAACTAGTTTAGTGGATGTTTGCAGTTCCCGGGCAGGCAAACATCTTCTTTCTCAAGATCCCATTATGACTCTACAGATCATACAAATTTCCTCCTTTCAACCATACCTCGTGTCAGCATCATTATACAAAGGACACAACACATAATAAAGACGAACATAGCAAACAGAAATAATAGCCCTAATAACGGTTTCTGTCCTCACTTAAAGCATTACAATTCTTCAACCCCCACTTTAAAAGACAGATCAAATTCCCCTGCACCTCCCCCCTGGCTGTTGTCAAGCCCTCAGCAACGTCAGTCTCCTTGATCTCATTCGCCTTCTCTTCCCCGGCCCCCTTCTCTAATTTGTCAAGGCGATTCAACAAGTCCTGGACCCAGCCGGGCTGTTCCTCAGGCTCGACAGGGGGTCCGGAAGTGGGGGCGCAGATGGTGCAGGTGCTGCAGGTGCAGGTCGGGGGGTTTTGGCGATGGATCTCCAAACACCAGCGGTTGTCGGTGGCGTGGTGGTCCCGGTCCTGAAGTGCTTGCAAAGGCTGCCGTGACTCCGGCGGCCACTTTGCTTTTTGCTTTCACATCGGATTTGAATACTAGGTGGGGCTCGGCTTTGAACCCATTCTCTCTGCACCAGATCAAAAGCTTGCAGAGGGCCTGTTCATCAGTAGCTTGCTCCAGGGATTGCACAAGCCTATTCACCAAATTTCCGTAGGACTTCCACAATCCCTGCTTCACCATGGTCTTATCATCATCTAACATTGCATCCCATAGCTTATCACCCAGTTTTCGCCACTCCGATAATTCATGCACTGTATGTGGGACAATAAAGCAACTCTTCGCGTACCTCCATGCTAACAATCCCGGTAATTCTTTCTTTAAGTCAATTCCCTGTACGTTACATTGTTGTAAGGTACGGGTAAATAATTCATACGCCACTTGCCTATCCATTCCTGACGTCAGCGCGCTGTTGCAGCTCTCCAGGCTCCGGTGGCGCGTATGGCCCGAAACCATCTATATGATCTTCGGGGGTGCCGTCCTTCCAGCGTTTGCTCGGCGGATTTGCACCGTCCTGGCTGCAGAGGACCCAACTCCTACTTTCTCCACCGTGGTGCGTCCTTCTCCCGATTTCTTTTCTGTCCGAGAGAGGATTGCCCTTCGTTGCATCACGTCGGGGTCACCATTTGTAGGAGAAAGGGAGACTGCGACACCATATGGTCATCGACAAGACTCGTTTATTGAACACTCAGTGTGCACTTTTATACATAGCTTAATTAGGTTCATGCATATTGCAAAGCTTGAGCTCAGGATAGGTTAGCTCTTATTTGCATCAACGAAATTCTATGCAAGATTTCCCCGTACATGCGAGCGCTTCTTTACAATGATTGGTCAAGACCCCGCGTCCATGCGTCTAACTATACAGTGTGATAGGCTAACTAACAGAGGCTAACTAACAGTGCCCACGTGTCCTCACATTTAACGACCGTCCCCCTCTACTTGTTTGTCTCAACTCTTTGCCTCCTTATCTGACTCTCCGCAAGATCTCCTTATCTCTTAGTCAGCAGTCCTTCCACCCTTTCAGCTAGGCCTGGCGCCCTTCTGCCCTTTCATCTAGGTCTGGCGCCCTTCTGCCCTTATCTGGCTTGCTCACAGCATGACCACTGGCCTTCAGGAATCCCACATATTACTATAAATATATAAACTATTTTATGATGCAGCAAAACTTTTTTTTTTTAACACAAACTCTGGTCTCCTTTAAAATTCTACAAGGCCGGTGAGCAGGTAAACAGCAATTCCATCCACCAACATCTTAAAAGCATTTTAATGAGTAATTGTCCCTTCTGAGAAGAAAGGTTGATGACATCATTTGAAATGTCCGTGTGTGTGTGTGTGTGCGTGCGTGTGTGTCCTTGCTGAGTTGAGAGTAGAGCCAGGAACCACACCAGCTTCATGTTCACATACCTGAAAGTGTTTTCTCAACTTCCTCATAACTCAAGATGCTTCTCTCCACAAGGAAAGGGGGAAATTAGATGATTACTGCAAGGTAATATAGCTACTGACTGTCAAATGCAGGGATAGGACTAGGAAAGCCAAGGCCCATTTGAAATTGAATCTGGCAAGGGATGTCAAGGCCAACAAGAAGGGCTTCTTTAAATACATCAGTAACAAAAGGAAGACTAGGGAGAATGTGGGCCTGTTGCCGAATGGGGAAGGGGCCCTGGTGAAAAATGGTGCAGAGAAGGCAGAGATGCTGAATGCCTTCTTTGCTTCAGTCTTTACTGCTAAGACCAGCCCTCAGGAATCCTCCACCCTCGAGACCAGGGAGAAAGTCTTCCCCTTGGTTGAGGAGGATTGGGTTAGAGATCATTTAAGCAAATGGGACATCCACAAGTCCATGGGCCCTGATGGGATGCACCCAAGAGCGCTGTGGGAGCTGACAGGAGTCATTGCTAGGCTGCTCTTAATCATCTTTGAAAGGTCATGGAGAACGGGGGAGGTGTCGGAGGACTGGAAGAAAGCCAATGTCAGGCCAGTCTTCAAAAAGGGCAAGAAGGAGGATCCAGGCACTGCAGGCCAGTCAGCCTCACCTCCATCCCTGGAAAGATGATGGAGCAGCTCATCCTGGATGTCATCTCTAAGTATGTGAAGGAGAAGAAGGTGCTCAGGAGTAGTCAGCATGGATTCTCCAAGGGGAAATCATGTTTAACCATCCTGACAGCCTTCTATGATGGAATGACTAGCTGGGTAGATGAGGGGATGCTGGACAGCATCTCTGCAGAGAAGGAGCTGCGAGTCCTGGTGGACAACAAGTTGACTGTGAGCCACCAATATGCCCTTGTTGCCAAGAAGGTCAATGGTATGTTGGTGTGCATTAGGCAGAGCATTGTCAGCAGGTCAAGGGAAGTGATCCTTCTCATCTACTCAGCCCTGGCGAGGCCACATCTTGAGTTCTGTGTCTAGTTGACTCCCCGATACGAGAGAGACATGGAGCTTCTGGAACGAGTCCAGCGAAGGGCTACAAAGATGATGAATGAACTATCTCTCATATGAAGAGAGGCTAAGAGAGCTGGGACTGTTCAGCCTGGAGAAGAAAAGACTGTGGAGGAAATTTTATCAGTGTGTATAAATAACTGAAGGGCGGGCATAAAGAGGATGGGACTGGACTCTTTTTGGTGGTACCCAGTGATAGGATGAGAGGCGTGACCACAAGGTGGGCAAGAGAGTGTTGGATAAAGGTCTTGCACTCCAAACTGCACTGGGAGCCCCAGGAACCACATAGAGGGGTCATTGATGGAGTCAGATGCCCAGGTGGAACTCGACTTATATTCTAAGGGCCCCTTAAATCTACTAGAATTATTTCCTTATATCTCAGCTGTGCTAGCCTTGAGAAACTACTGTCTGTGAAGCAGTTAGATGTTGACTGCTACCATGTACTCTACCAGTCACTGACTCACCAGATCTTTTGCACATTTTCTCACTACAAGGAGCAATGGGCACAAACTGAAACACAGTTCCATCTGAACCTAAGGAAAAAATTATTTACTTTGGGGGCAATTGAACACTGCCACAGGTTGCCCAGAGAGGTTATGGAGTCTCCATCCTTGGAGATATTTAAAAGCTTTTTGGACACTATCCTGGGCAACATGCTCTAGGTGACTCTGAGCCAGGGAGTTGGACTCGATTATCTCCAGAGGTCCTTTCCAATCACAACCATTCTTTAATTCTGTGAAATGTATCGGTTTATCTATCAAGAAAACTATTTTTTTTTTAAAAAAAGGAATGACAAGTTACTTCCAACAACAGTAAATACATGTTAGAGATGGAAGAGTTTTTGTTTGTTTGTTTTTTTAAGGTGGTACCATTATAGTTCCTTTTTAATCCCACTCTTTTTTTAATTTAACAGTAATCCTTCAAAGCATTTAAATGCACAAGAATTCTGGATTCGGAATAGTTCTGTTTGTGTGTACGAGACAAGGTTTAAGGTTTTCTACTATCTTGCAAAAGATGTTTTTAAAAAAAATCTATTCTCCTAAAAAAAGTGGTCTGAGTATACCAACACCTGGTACCTACAAGTGTTCATACTCATCTCCTGTACTGCTGCAGTTTACAGTTTAAATGCAGCACTGTCAACTGCCCTGCCCCTTTTATAGTTTAAATTAATATAGTTAGCAATCTGCTGAGACTCAGTAATAAATATGCATCCTGCTCAGCCATCTCTGCTGAGGGGGCCGTAACCTGTGGCAGAGAAGAGCAGGCAGCTGGGGAACAGGGATGATCACCATTTCACTTGACTATACCCACAAGCCATGTTTGACAGTACTTTTTCAAGATGTCGCCTCAGCTGGCTGTTCACCTATGCGAACCCTGCAGAAAGATATATTGTGGGGGAAGATGATCAATGCAGGTTTATTTAAACCATTGGGAAGTTGTTCCTTTTTTCTGCCTGTGCTGCTGGAAGAATAGACTTCCACACCTGGCTCACAGATACTATTTCTGAGGGCCTTTCCATGAACACAAAGAACCAATTTTATAAAGCAGACTAAATGTTTTCTAAGCAATACCTTAAAACCAATTTCACACTTATTTTTCCTCAAAAAGCCTACTTCAAACAACTTACTTTTGCTTGTCCCATTCCCATTTTCCTCATCCTTAAACTCTGCTTTGAAAGGAGGTGTGTGACAGCTCTTTACTCACCATGCCACACTTACTTCAGAACACACAAACATTCTATAGACCATTAGGAGCTAGGTTTTTTATTTATTTGGCTGAAGTAAATTCTGCTTGCCACTGTATTCTGTTTGTCAAATGTAGAACATCAAACATCCAAACTTCTTGCTTGCCAGCAGATATTTTAGGTCACAGGTCAGGTGCTAGAATAGATATCTACTTCAAGGCAAAAAACAAACAAAACCTTTGAAAAATTTCCAGTCCAAAATGCAAACTGGATTTAAACCATCTTTTCAGCTCCATTGTCTCTTGGACAGAATTGTTTTCAATGACTGAATTTTAGGCTGAAAGAACAGGTCAGTTTTCCTGAGTTAATATACTTCAAGACCCAAGGTCTTTGTAACTATGCAAGTAGAGAAGGGTTTGGAGAGAAGAGAATTGACTTTAGGGGTCACAGCCTGAGACAATCAGAAGATTGTCCAACCACTCAGTAGTGGTGCTAGCCATAACCTACAGGTGTGTATGGCTCACTCTATCGGATTCAAAGGGTGATGAAGGAACAAACATATTCCTTGTCATGGAATTTGTTGGATACTTTTCTTCAGTTACAAGAATTCCGAACTAGGCTTTACACATTATAAAAGCAATTTTGCGATTATAACAGTTTTATTCTTATATGAATTATGTGAAACACTTAATAAACCAAGCAATGGGTCGGCTTTGTACTGAGTTTGTAAGGCCTCAGGACTGAGGCTTGTCAGGCTTGCTCTGCCCAAAGTTTTCTGGACCTGTCTGCAACTTTGTTTTATGTGATTTAGCTGTGACAGCAATTTCTCGAATTGACCATGTGTCTACAAATAATTTGTTTTACTTTTGTTTATCTTTACATAATATGAGAATAGTTTATGTAGATAGAATGACTTCTCATTATTGCTATGTAGAATTAGATTATTTACAGCTATAACATGACAAAATGCATGCCTGGTATGATAGGAGGGGCCTTGAGAAATGAAGACACAGAATGCGGCACAGAGGAACATAGGCATAAGATGATAAGATATGGGGCACAGACTCAGCGTTGGAGACCTCACAGCTATAAATGTCAGCCAGAGTAGCCTGGGGAGTGTATACGTGGCTCAGCCCAACATAAAGTATGTTAATATTGTGATTCAACTGCATATTGCAGTTGCTATACTCCGTTAAGTGTAATCTGTTTAAGTGTGTTGTTGTATCACTCTGCTAAATCAAAATCCTGTGCAACTTCAAATAAGTAAATTTTGTATTATATTTTAAACTCTCCATATGTGGAATATCTAAAAGAACCCGGTCAGAGAATACTGGACTCTGACATAGGTGTGCTTCTCTCAAGACTGGTTGGGTTATTATCCTCAGGACAAGGAGACACATTAATACAATGTAAAGGCTCAACACTGAATGAGATTTCAGGCAAAGCAAAAGCAGACAAAATGCTACCCCAAATGATATAGATCCAGTGCTGATCAGCAAGAGCTGTACCTGTTGATGCACATCTCCATAAAGCTTCAGCCCATCAAGGAAATGAAGACAGGAGCCTCCCGAGTGTACTATACGTAGCCCAGACAAGCTGCCGCAACCACAAGAGTTCTTGCCTTGATGACAGAAACTTAAGTTAAAACTGGTTTTGCTGATAAATGTCAGTGTTCTCAGTGACAGCTGTGAGGAGCTTCTCTGGGGAAATAAAGGGCAATAACGCTAATCAGTAAGAACATAGAAAGACAACCAGTGCTTGGCAGTGGGAGCAGGTTGAAGTTCAACAGAAGCAACTGCTAAGACAACCATGAGGTTAGAAAGGAACAGAAACCATGTCCTAAAATGGATTCTGAGGCACTGACAAAAGGCAGCTGAGCAGCTCATTTCTCAAAGGATGGACAACAGATTTGAGAAGCAGAGAACTCTGCAGGTTTACATGGGAACCACAACAAAGAACAGACATTCAATCAGCACAGTATGATTAAAGACAATCATACAGCCATGAGATGTAGAAAAGATTTGCAGTCCATTGCTTTATCAAGGGCTTGTCAACTGCTGAATAAGATATATAGGGTTGTAGTAGGAATTTTCCATTGCCTATAACTTAGATGAGTTGGTGAGTCCTCCAAGTCACATCTTCTCTAAACAAGATCTAATTCCCTTACTGTATTGGAGATGGAAATTTCTGTGATCTGTAGAGTCATAAAAATCTCCTGTGAGAAGAAGAGGCCAGACCTTGGGAAAGAAGATGTTTGCCTGCCTAGGCTGAGCGATAAGGAGCACGGATGCAGCTGCTCAGCCCAGTTCACAGGCAGCCCCCTCCAAAAACCTGTTGAAGCCGGCCGCTCGGCTGGGCTTGTAGTCAACTTAACCACAGACGTCCTCCAAACTAGCTTTGGAGGTCAAACACCCGGAAATGAGGAAGAAGAGGAGGAAGGCAGGACCCTCGAATTGAGGGCTGGGACCCCCGACTGGTGTGCGCGCCTGCGCACCCAGTGGGGGAGAGTTGCGCAAATAGAGGCGGAATTCGTCCGCCCCCCAGCCTGCCTCCTGGGTCGTACTGACCCTACGTGCCAGGATGCACCGGGCATAAAAGTGGACAGTGCGGAGAGAGCGGGGGGAGAGAAGAAACTCCCAACTCTGAGGCCTACGCTGTCTCCGTGGGAGCCGGTCAGCAACTCTCTCTCTCTGATCTGCCAGCTCGAGAGGATGTTCGGGCCCAGATCAGCAGGTATCACCTCGTGAGTAGTTATCCATACTTTCCCTCTTTGATGTGCTTTCACCTGAATAAATGCTCGATGTAGTCACCTCATTCTGGCGTGATTATTGACGAATCCCGAGCCCATCTGGAACACTAACTCATTTACATTATCCCCACCCCCAAACTCAGGGACTCAAAATCTTCTTATCATCTTCCCTGGGAGGTGGGGAGGAAAGTGCAAGCATAGAAAAATAGAGAGAAGGAGGGATAAAAGGGGCTGGTTATGTATAAGTAAGCTGATGGTCAGTATGTTTGTCTGGCTGAACTCTGCTTCTCATCACTGCGGTCTATCCTATCTTCTTATTAAATATCCTATCCTATCTTCTTCTTAACTATTTTCTGTGCAATATCACTCTCTCTTCTGTGTGTCTATGTGTGAGATCTAAGTGGCAGCAACCAGAGAAGGGACCATGGGCCATAGGGCTTGTAGGTCTGTGTTAGCACCTGGAGGGGCAAGAGTGTGTATATGTTTCCCTAAGGATCCTCAATTCTGTGTATGTGTGTGTGTGTAATTTTCTAGCAAAGGTCAAGCTGGACTAGCCAACAAGTAGGAGGCAGCCTGCATCTGGAAAGACCCAAGGTCTGAGACAGTAAATGGGTAAGGGGACCAGGGTGTGGGCATGGGTATTAGATGGGTTTAGAACCTGTGATAATACTCAAGGGATCTGTGAATGTGGATGTGCTTGTGAATTGAGAGTGAGGGTGTTTGTATTTCCACTAGTGAACTTCAATCCTGATCAGCCAGAGAGGAGGAATAAGGCTTGGCTGTCAGCGCTTGTTTTATGTGTGTGCTGTTGGTGTTTATGTGGGTGCCAGTAAAGGCACTGTGTGGACAGCTGTGTTAGTGTCATGTGTGTCTCTGGAATACATGTTCAGCCTTGGCACTAGTCAGATCTGCAAATGGGAACAGCTGCAGCATCCATCAGACTGGCATGCAGAGACCTCTTGGGTCTTAGAGTGCATTGGCTTGGACTTTAGTGGGCTGTGAAGGAGAAATCCCCTGGGTCCCACAGTCTGCTGGATTTGTCAACTTTTTTTTTTTTTTAACAGAAATGAATTTTAAATACTGAAGGGAAGGAAAAGAATGTCTGTTGGAGATTAAAAGGCTATAGGGGGTCTTTCACAGAAGGTAAGGAGCACTTACTAGAGAGAAAGAATGTAAGAGCACTGAGGAGATGCAAGGAGGGAGAAAGAAGCCTCAGCCATTGAAGAGGAAAGATATAGGCAAATACAGAAAACACCTAGGCAGAAAATGTGTGTGTGTGTGGAGCAGGGGAGAACAATAGATCATGGGTACCCAGGAAGCAGTGATGCGGGGGAATGATACTGGATGACAAATTAGCAAGATTATGTCTAGAAGGAGTAAAAAACAGCCAGGGATAAAGGAAAGGGCCAAAAAAGGACTAAAATCAAAATTTAAGTAGCAACTTCCTTCCATCCCAAAGCCCCATTTCCCCATTTTGGCATTCCTGATTTTTTTTTTGTCTAATAATACTTTTTGGATGAAAAATTGCCACATTGCTGAAAGAAAAAACAAGACGACTGCTTAGACCATTTGAAGAAAACTGAAAGCAATTTTGACATACCTGCCTTGAAACACTGGATTTTTTGCCAAATTTTCTGTCATCCCTGCAACTCAAAAACTAGCTTATTACCACCACTTTAAACTTTTCATAGAGTTAGCCCTCTTAGATACATACAGTGATTGGACAAGGAAAAAACAGGCTGCTATTAAAGGATATTTAGATGGTGGGCACTAAACAGGGCTCAAACTAACTCCAATTATAGGATTCTTTTTATTACTGCTCTATGGAATCAAGGTATAGTCAAAAGAAAATATAGAGTCAATGCTCATTGAGGCGTGGTCGTACCTTGGAAGTGGGTAACTTTTGGGATGGAGGTGTGCGTTGGCATTATAATGAGGTTATAATGAGCAAAGTTCAAGCAAATTTCATCCAAAATGACTGATTTGCCACCATTTCTGGCCCATCACTGGACATCTTATTGTATATTTCCCATTGGACAGGTGTTGTGCCACTTATAAGCTGCATGGCACCATCAGGTCACCAGCTCTGCAGGGAGTAAAGCAGAGGGCTGCGCTGCCATCCAGAGGGACCTGGACAGACTGGACATCTGGGCGGTGAAAAACCTCATGCAATTCAACAAGGCCAAGTGCAAGGTTCTGCACCTGGGAAGGAATAACCCTAGACACCAGTACAGGCTGGGGACTGACCTTCTGGAGAGCAGCTCTGTGGAGAAAGACCTGGGTGTCATGGTGGATGACAAGTTCACCATGAGGCAGCAGTGTGCCCTTGTGGCCAAGAAGGCCAATGGGATCCTGGGGTGCATTAAGAAGAGCGTCTCCAGCAGGTCGAGGGAGGTGATCCTGCCCCTCTACTCAGCCCTGGTGAGGCTGCATCTGGAGTACTGTGTCCAGTTCTGGACTCCCCCAGTACAAGAGGGATGTGGAGCTGCTGGAGAGAGTCCAGCGCAGGGCTATGAGGATGATCAGGGGCCTGGAACATCTGCCCTATGAGGAGAGGCTGAGGGAGCTGGGCCTGTTCAGCCTGGAGAAGAGAAGGCTGAGAGGGGATCTAATCAGTGTATATAAATACCTCAAGGGAGGGAGTGCAGAGGATGGTGCTGGTCTCTTTTCAGTGGTGGCCACTGACAGAACTAGAGGAAATGGCCACAAACTGAAGCACCAAAAGTTCCACAGGAACTTAAGGAAAAATTTCTTAACAGTGAGGGTGCCAGAGCACTGGAACAGGCTGCCCAGAGAGGTTGTGGAGTCTCCTTCTCTGGAGATCTTCAAAACCCGCTTGGATGCAGTCCTGTGCCACATGCTTTAGGTGACCCTGCGTGTGCAGGGGGGTTGGGCTAGATGATCTCTAGAGGTCCCTTCCAACCCTAAGCATTCTATGATTCTATGATTCTATGGCACCATCAGGTCACCACCTCTGCAGGGAGTAAAGCAGAGTTTGCCTTCGGTTTCTTCACTGCGCTCCACCCTCAATTACTCCTCTTTGCAGCTGCTAAGGAGGGCAGACTGTGTTGCCTAGGGAAACGTGGAGTCCGTGCATATCAACCATCCTGGAAGCATCAACTGTGTATCACCCCAAACGTGGAGTCCGTGCATACCAACCATCCTGGAAGTATAAACTGTGTATCACCCCAAGCAAGCTTCTGTAATGCCATAACTTCTGTTCGGCCCTAGTTATTCTCTAATTTCCCCCTTTTCAAGCAATTCTTCCATAGAACCTCATGAGGTTACTCTCCATCTCTCCAGCCTGTCTAGGTCCCTCTGAATGGCAGCACAGCCCTCTGGAGTGTCAGCCCCTCCACCCAGCTTTGTATCATCCACAAACTTGCTGAGGGTGCACTCTGTCCCCTCATCCAAGCCATTGATGAATAAGTTGAATAGCACTGGATCTATTACTGACCCCTGGGGGACACCCCTGGCCACAGGCCTCCAACTAGACTCGGCCCCATTTATCACAACCCTCTGAGCTCTGCCATCCAGACAGTTTTCGATCCACCTCACTGTCCCCTCATTGAACCCACACTTACCTGCTTTTTCCTATGAGGATGTTATGGGAGACTTTGTTGAAAGCCTTGCTGAAGTCAAGGTAGAAAACATGCACGGCTCTCCCATCATCCATCCAGGCGGTCATCCCATTGTAGAAGGCTATCAGGTTGGTCAAACACGGTTTCCCCTTGGTGAATCCATGCTGACTACTCCTGATCACCTTCTTTTCCTTCACATGCCTAGAGATGGTCTCCTGGATGAGCTGCTCCATCACCTTTCCAGGGACGGAGGTGAGGCTGACCGGCCTGTAGTTTCTCAGATCCTGACCGGCCTGTAGTTTCTCGCCCTTTTGGAAGACTGGAGTGGCGTTGGCTTTCTTCCAGTCCTCTGGCACCTCTCCTGTTCTCCATGACCTCTTGAAGATGATGGAGAGTGGCTTAACAATAACACCCGCCAGTTCCCATGGGTGCATCCCATCAGGGCCCATAGATCTATGCACGTCCAGTTTGCCTAAATAACCTCTAACTCAATCCTCCTCGACCAGAGGAAAGTCTTCCTCTCTCACGGTTTTCTCTCTTGTCTCCGGGCTCTGTAGTTCTTGGTAATTAGCCTTAGCAGTAAAGATAGAAGCAAAGAAGGCATTTAGTAACTCCGCCTTCTCTGTATCCTCTGACACCAAGGCACCCACCCTGTTCAACAGCGGGCCCACGTTTTCCCTAGTCTTCCTCTTGCTGCTGATGTATTTGTAGAAGCCCTTCCTTGTGGGAGACGGTATAGCTTGAAACAGAACAGCGCTGTCCCATGACCTCAAAGGACCAGTGCATCATGTTCCTCCCTTTGCTGTTTGCATGCGAAACTTACTTTAGAGATTAGCTGGATACGGCACGGGGCCAGCTGATTACTGGCATCCGCAAGGCCACGAATCCAAAGCTGATTGGCTCTAGTAGCCATTGTGTTAATATATAAGGCGTTCACTTGAGCAATAAAGGGATTCTGATTAAACACAGATTGGGGTCTGTGTAATCATTCACCACATATGGTGCCCAATGTGGGGCCTGAAGACATTTGAAATTGAAACTCATTGCTGGTGGTGAATCCGCAGCTGAGATGAAGGAGACATATGCACGCATGCACTCTCAAGAGGCATCGCCCTTCGCTGGGCGATTGAAGTGAGCGGCTGCGGCAATTATAAGATAGGGCAGTCAGCTACAAAGGAGAAAAAGCTCCATCAAGAGACTTTACAGAGAATTTTGAAAGAACAAGGCTTTGCGGTATCGACCTTACAGTTGCCTAAATTGCTGGTATGGATAAGAGACTATTGCCCGTGGTTCCCTTCCTCAGGTTCATATGATAGCTCTTTGTGGGCAAAGGTGGGGGAGGAATTGCAAACAAAAAAGGACTTGCAGCTCAAAGTCCCTGAGGAAATCATTATCACTTGGAAAACAGTGTTTACAACCTTAAATGCTCTAAGACCCTCAAAAGATATCTTACAAGCGTCTGCTGTCCCCACTCCGTTTTCTCAAAAGCAGGAACAGGCCGAGCCGCAGTCTTTTGAAATATTTAGTCCTGGGTATGATGAAATCCCTAACCCGACACAGGGAGTGCAGGAGGTAGATCCGCCAGAACCTGATGATCCTTTTGGTCCCAGGGACATAGACCCCAACGATGAACCTGATTTGTACCCACTGCTAACTCTGGTAAAGGTTATGGCAGCCACCTCCCCTACGGCAGATGAAATTTTGCAGGCGCAGTGAAAGAAGCCAATATCACTCATGTCACTTATTAGACACCCCCCCGCCTTTTGCTCCTACACTGCCTCTGACATGTACGGGACCATTGAATGTTTTGTCATGACTCCTCCTGATTGGCGATCAATACTTGGAATGGTTCTATCTTCTGCACGATATACCATCTGTCTATCAGAATATAAGGAGCTTGTGACTGCACAGGTTATGGATAATATTGCTGCTGGACAAGGTATTGGAGAAAACAACTTGCTGGGCCGAGGCAATACACCATGGGTGGAGTGCAAGCGGCACTGCCAAGAGCAGTATTTATGCAAGCTGCGGAGTTAACTATTAAGGCCTTGCAAAAGGTACCATATTCAGGCTGGTGAGAAGCGTCTTTTGCATCATTCGACAGGGATCTCAGGAACCTTATGTTCAATTCCTAGATCAGTTACAAACTGCTATTATGAGACAAATTGAACAAGAGGAAAACACTGAGATTTTGCTACTTCAGCTTGCAATTGAAAATGCAACTGCAGACTGTAAGAGAGCAATTGATCCTACACGTAATTTGGCAAAAACAATTGCTGCTCTCATAAAGGCTTGTCAGAACGTTGGATCGGAACAGCATAAAGAAGAAATGCTCACTGCTGCTTTAGCTCAGCAGATGGTAGTGGCACGGGCTGTGCTTAAATGTTTTCAATGCAATCAAGAGGGGCACATGAAGTGGGATTGTCCCCAGAATAGAAAACAGAGGCAAAATATGAAACAACCACCTAGGCAGCTGTGCTCGAAGTTTGGAAAAGGGTATCCCTGGGGAAACCAATGTCACTCAAAATTTGATAAGCAAGGAAATCCGGTCCAGGAAAACAGGAAGCGGGGCACGAGATCCGGCGCCCAGAAAATGCAAAACAAGCTCCCTCAGCAACAGTTGACGTACCTGACCTGGGACCAAAGCATGGTGAACTCCAGCGTAAAACCATTCAGTCCCCCCGCAGCGCCGGGCTGGATATGGCCACAGCAACAACAGTTACAATATCAGATGGATCAGTAAACCTTATACCTACTGGGGGTACATGGCCCCCTACCTCACAATGTATGTGGTCTATTAATTGGATATTCTTCAACCACCAAGTCAGGACTTTCCATATTACCTGGAGTTATCGATTCTGATTTTCATGGAGAGATTAAAGTAATGGTCTGGACTGCAAATCCTCCCTGTACTATCCCGAAAGGGGAGCATATGGCGCAGTTGATTTTATTACCGTATCATGCTGGCGTGGCAGACAATAAACAAAGGCAAGAAGGAGCATTCAGTAGTACAGGGGCACCGAGTATTTTTTGGATGCAGAAGGTATTACCAGGGCAACCCATGTTGACGATCATGATCAATGGTAAACCATTTACAGGACTGGTGGATACTGGCGCTGATATTTCTATTCTTAATCAACATGAATGGCCAGCGACCTGGCCTTTAACACAAGCGTCTGCGGTGGTCGCTGGCGTCAGGGGATTACAGATTCCACTACAAAGCGCTCAAACCCTGTTAGTGGAAGGCCCCAACAAAAAACAAGCTCTATTAAAACCATATGTTCTTGCAGTACCTTGCAATCTTTGCGGATGAGATTTATTATCACAGTGGAATGTCACGTTAACGACAAATTTTCACAAAGGGTCACTGATGTCCAGCCCCGACTCAAACTCAGCTGGCTAACAGACAAGCCTGTTTGGATTTATCAATGGCTGTTGAAGGGAGAGCAGCTGGAATGGGTGCAAAATTTAACTCAGGAGCAGCTGGCATTAGGTCACATAGTCCATCTACTAGTGCATGGAACACTCCTATATTTGTCATTGCAAAAAAAATCTGGTAAATGGAGAGTATTACAAGATTTGCAAGCTATAAATGCAGTAATGAGCCCAATGGGGCTGCTACAGCCTGGTGTTCCTAACCCAACTATGATTCCAGAAGATTGGCCTCTTTTTGTTATTGATTTAAAGGATTGGTTTTTTACACCCTGATGATTGTGTCCATTTTGCATTTTCGATGCCTTCAATTAATAATAGTAAACCTATGCAACGATACCATTGGGTCATTCTGCCGCAAGGCATGATGAACAGCCCCATGATTTACCAGATAGTCGTGGATGCAGCGTTAAAAGAAGTACGGCAACCTTTTAAACAGATTTACTTATGCCACTATATGGATTACATCCTCCTCGCTGCTGAAACACAAAATGTGCTGTTCACTGCTTTCGCTAAATTAGAATCATCATTAAAACCCTTCGAGTTACAGATAACCCCGGAAAAGGCACAGAGAGACCAGCCTTGGAAGTATCTAGGATGGAAACTCTTTACTTTACAAGTGTTCCCACAACCATTGCATATTGTTGATCAGGTTACCGCTCTTCATGATCTACAAAAATTGTTAGGAACAATCATTGGGTACGACCCCTTCTGGGCATCACGACTGAGGAATTGTCCCCCGCTATTTACTTTGTTGAAAGGGGATTCAGATCTGTTATCTTCCCGAAGATCAACGCCAGAAGCAAAAATTGCCTTGCAGAAAGTTTCGGATAAAATCCCAACTGCCTTTGCCTCCAGAATTAATGTTAAGTTACCAATAGATTTGTATATAATTTATGCTTCTTTTCAGCCCTATGCTCTTTTAGGTCAATGGTGTGCTAACATACAGGAGTTGAAAACTCTGGAATGGATTTTTTTGTCTCATACGCCCATGAAAACACTAACAACAAACATAGACATGATAGTGTCCTTAATAGCACAAGGTCAGAATCGTTGTCAGCAATTGACAGGACATGATCCTGATGCTATTTATTTACCGCCAGCTAAAGGCGACTTTGTGGTATTATATAGGGAATCCTTATCGCTGCAAGCCGCTCTGGCCGATTATTTAAATGAGATGTTATACCTTCCCACGACATAAGCTGATACATTCCCTCTCTCAAATTGCGTTGCAGCCAAGGAACCGATGTGTTCCTGTTCCCATTAAAGGAGCACGCACAGTGTTTCTGGATGGATCAGGGAAAACACACAGAGCTGTGGTTGTATGGAGACAAACAGATTCGTTAGACTGGCAATCATCTATTTTAATCGTTGAAGGATCCACACAAATCGTTGAACTATCAGCAGCCTTGCATGTCTTTGAATTGTTTTCAACTGAACCGCTCAATGTTGTCGCAGATTCTGCATTTGTTGTGGGCATTGTTCAACGCATTGAAGATGCAATGATAAAAGAGGTCACTAACAAACAACTTTTTTCCTTGCTATTGAAATTAGCTACACTACGTAAAAACCGTGTACATTCATATTTTATAATGCATATACGGTCGCATATTACTCTACCAGGACCAATAAGTGAAGGAAATGCTATGGCAGGCAAATTGACAATGGCAGCAGTACTGCCGTGCAGTTTTGAGCAAGCCCGATTATCTCGCGACTTCTTTCATCAAAATGCCTCTTCCTTGCATGAACAATTTGCTCTGTCCCGAAAGCAAGCCATGGAAATTGTCCATGCATGCCCTGACTGTCAACGTATTACCCCAGTATCATCATATACAGGAGTGAACCCTCGGGGTTTACCTCGAGGTTTATGAGCTAATGAATTGTGGCAGAGTGATGTTACGCATATATCAACATTTGGCCGACTGTGTTATGTGCATGTTAGTGTGGATACCTTCTCAGGGTTTCTGGTAGCCGCTGCACATATGGGAGAAAAGGCACGCGATGTGAAACGCCACTGGTTAAGATGTTTTGCCGCTATGGGTGTTCCAAAAACAATTAAAACTGATAATGGTCCTGCTTATGTTTCACGGACAATTTCTATCTTCCTACAAGACTGGGGTATACAACGTGCTACAGCATTACCCCACAGGAACAGTTAGACAAAGCATTATATGTACTTAATTTTTTGAATCGTTCTGATCATCAGTTATTTACAACAGCAGCTGACCGACAATTCAGGATGGTCCCTCCATTTGTGGCTCGACCAAAGGTATGGTATAAAGAATTTGGGGAGTCGCAATGGACAGGCCTCGTACAACTAATAACATGGGGAAGGGGATATGCGTGTGTCTCTTCCCACAGGTCCTCGTTGGTTACCAGCGAAAAATGTAAAGCCTTACGTGACGACAGAGAAGTCATGGCCACAGGACAACTCCAGTCAAGTGCAGGAGTCGAAAACCAATGAGCTATTGGAGTGAATCATGAATCATTTTTAAATATTTGATGCAGTAGGGAATAGATGTGGTGATGTTTGCAGATTTATGCTTTTATGTACATTGATCTTAACCTATATAATTAGTAGTTTATGCTTTTAACCTATATGATTAAGATGGATATCCAATATAGAATATTATGGATGTTTGTATGTATGATGAGTATACCTATATCCTTTGCACAAATATACTGGTGTCATAGTGGGATGCATCCCCTCCAATTGGCAATAACGGCGTATGGATTTATTTACTTTTTTTGAAAGAAACGTTTCTCAATTATCGACTAATAGCAACTATTCTCAGGCTAATTTGACCCTTCTTCACACCCAGCAGGTTACGTTATGCACTTCACATCCATATGTCTTTTTATTAGCATCTAATCTTAGTATCATGAATTGTAATGTTTTGCTTTGTGTAACAAGTAAGTGCTAATCATATATATATATAAAAGGGGAGAAAATGTATATATGAACAAATATTATCAACATGAAATATATATATAATGAATATATATGTTTATATATATATGAATATACATATGGATAAATATAAATATTAATATATTAGGAATATATATAGTTCATGAATATAAATATATATATAAAAATACAAATATACAAATACACATATATAAAATATAAATATGTATGTATATGGATATATATATAGGAAAACATATATATATATAATTACTTATATAAATATAATATGCAGGCCTCGATGAAAAGACCGCAAAAGGCTGAAGCCCAAATCAGGGCAGCTCCATTGGCAACAGCCTGGCTAAACAAAAAAGGGGGAGATGTGGCAGACAGTATAGCTTGAGATGGAACAGCACTCTCCCATGACCTTGAAGGACCAGTGTATACTGGTCCTCCCTTTGCTGTTCCCATGCGAAACTTACTTACTTCAGAAAGTAATTGGAGACGGCACGGAGCCAGCTGATTACTGGCATCTGCAAGACCATGAATCCATAGCTGATTGGATAATCTTGCACATAGTTAGACTATTGGCTTATTTAGCAACTGCGCTTCATGTGTCTTTGGCAAATAAGGTATTGTACGGCATATAAGTTGTATCTGAAGCTCAATAAAGGGTCTTTGGTACATTACGCCAGAGTCCATGTGCATCATACACTGCAGTGAAACATCCTACCACATAATTCATCCTAATCCTACAGCACTTGTCCAGCAAGTGGAGGCTTATGAATGGATAAACGATAATGGTTCATATATCTTAATTCCAGTTGGTCCTCAACGACAATTGGTAATTTTTTAAATAGACATGGGAGGACAAATTTACATCTTAACACAGTAAAATGATGAGAAGCTGGGTATGCAACCCAGACAGCAAAGAGTTAAAATTACCAGTGAGAACGAAGTGTCATGTGCCAAGCTGCCACAGTTAATCTCTGGATCCCGGGAAGATGCGCATGTCAACTACTCGCTTTGCAGTTAAAGATCATAACTCAAATATTTTAGGTTTTGATATTTTAAATAGACAAACCTTATATCTGCCAGATGACAGTGTGTGGTCCTTTAGATCAGCTATCAACCCTAACTCCCTAATAGGGAGGCTACAGTGCATGTACTTCATGCAGCCACTGCACTCCCCAATTCAAAAATTACTGATATACCACAATATCCAATTTCTACTGCATCATGAAACGGAATTTCTGAAGTCATAGTTGACTTGGAGAAAAAAAAATATATATCTCCAGAACCCACTCACCATATAACTCACCTGTCTGGCCAGTTTGGAAAACAGATGAGAGGCGGCAACTGACGACTGATTATCAGCGCCTAAGTGCTAATACAGCTGCTGTACCAAATATTGCAAAATTAACAGCTACATTACAAGCAGCTGCGCACCCATGAATGGCAATGCTAGATGTAAAGGACATGTTTTTCAAGGTTCCCTTACAAGAGAAAAATAGCAAAAAAATTGTTTTCACGTGGGAAGGCATACAATACACATTCAGTCAACTCCCACAAGGGTATAAACATTCACCTACTATTGCACATGCTGCACTGGCTGAACTGGTCTAATTTCTTCAGGATGTGAAACTGTACCAATATATAAATGATATTCTGATCAGAGAAACTTCTCCTGAGAAGGTGGGGGAAGTGGCAGCAATAGTACGGCAAGCACTACCTAAAACAGAAGTTGAGGTGCAACTCATAAAATGTTGGAGAACAATTTTTAGGTACTTGGTGGATAGCTGGCATTCCTCCAGACACTTTAAGAAAAATTAAAGAGCTGAAAATGCCCCAATCAAGGAAAGAATTAGAACAATTAATGGGAACCTTAGGGTACTCCTGGTAATGTGCCCATTTTTTCTGTTATCTACTGACCTTTGTACCCCTTACTGCGGGAAAGGTAAACCTTGGGAGTGGAAGCAGGAACATAAGGAAACAGTCCAAAGTTTGATTAATGAAGGCATACCAGTCGCTGGCACCAATACACCCCCATGACCCTATGTTGCCTGACATTGGCAATCGACTCCGTCCGCCGAGGCAGCCAGGCACGCCCAAACTGTGCGCGGGCCAAAGAGCACGGACACCAATATGAGGATGCTGCAAATGGCGTTTCTTGATGGGTAACAAGGTGTTATATAGTTAAGGTTTACAACGTCACATCCGCCTGCTTACATCATAGGCTAAACACTATTGGCTATTAGGGGCCCTATCTTTCCGTACAGCGCGATATCTTCCGGCCGCCGGACCCTATCTATCTGCAACATCTCCCCCCTCCCTATGCATAACAAAACTAGCTAAAATATAACTATCTTATTCTTACTTATTCTTATCTTATTCTTATTACTTACTCTTATTATTATATTACTCTTACTTATTCTTAGTATTATATTATTCTATGCTTATAGTTTATAACAATCTCAAAATTATGTATCATAAACTTGACATAAAAACATAAGGCACAAAGTGTAGAAGGTAGGGGATGACAGGTAATACCGGGATGTAGGAATAGGGTGTACCTTGGGATAACTTGGGAATAATACTGAGTGGATATATTCTTAAAACCGTTGTCGGCGTTCCACTAACATGATGTTAACCTTCTCTAGCCGACTCTTGACAAACGGCATGAGCTTATTCAATATACAGGGTCCAAAGATTAGTGTCATCATGATCATTGCTATCGGCCCTATCAAGGTGGATATCAGGGTGGTTAACCACAGCGAACCGGTGAACCAATTTTCGTACCAGCTGCGTTTGGAACAGGGTTCAATGGGTGCTAGTTGGCAAGGCATGGCACTGAAAACTGGTGGCCCTGTAGTTATTTTTGTACTAATCGCTCGAGATTGTTCGATCTGTTCAAGTACCCCATTTAAAGGGCTCGTGTGACTCTACCTGTCCTATAGTGACAAGCTGCAAAATTAAGATAACGCAAAGGCATCGCGGCCCCCTCTTGCGAAGGCTGTTTTGTTGTTTTCTGGATTCGGTCGGTGTGGAACTCACAGGCTCGGGCGGGACGCCTATCACCAGGGCGTCCGATGATCCGGTCCTGTGAACAGAAACTCACAATTTTCATTAGTTTTATCTTGAAGGTCTGGTTTAATAGACTTAAGCGGGCACCACTTGACTCTGCCATCTTTCCTGACAGTGACCTTTGGGTTGATCTTGGCATGGGGGGAGCGCTGCCAGCGAGTCCCCCAGCCAAGGGCAGTTTGCTGCAACATGGCCTGCCTGGCCACATTTAGAACATGTCATTACGTTGGCTATTGCGGCATGAACAGCCACCTGAATTGGGGTCAGATGCTCTTCCTTTGCAACATGCTTAACCATGTCTGCGATACTTGCCCCTACCGGCAATGATCGCAGGATTTCTTTGGTTGCGGAATTGCATTGTTGGCGTAAACATTCCGCTACGACTGGGCCTTTTGCCTCTGCAGGCAGGGCCGAAGAGTCGACCGCTGCTTGGAGACGATCTACAAATTGTGTAAAGCTCTCACTTTCACTTTGCTTTATTGAGGACCATGGTGATGGTCTGGCAACGACTCTACAGGCTGTGCGAATAGCTTTTCTGGCCGCACGAGTAGTTGCCATAACTTCATGGGCCGGCAGGCCATGGGCCTGCGCCTGGGGGATGATCATTGTTGGATCTGTACCCATTAACCTCTGCAGGCTGGAGCCGTGTAATGGATGATCTGCCCCAGTTACTTGGGCTAAATACCTCGTACAGTTGTCTTCCCATTCTTGTCTGAAAACGATCATCCCTGCTCCATCAAAGATTAGCCTACAGGTTTGCTTTATATCAAACGGGAGCATATCGTCCCTCCCGAAGACACCATCTATGAGGGTTGGGACCATGGCAGAATTAATCCCTTTATCCGCAATTGCTTTAACAATCGTTTGCACATCCTTAGATTTTATCGGCGAGTAGACCCTCTGTCCCGCCTCCGTCACCCGGACTGGGAACGCTAGCGCGGTCGATGGGGCCCACTCGGCACACGCGATCTTTATTTCCTTCCAGTCCGTGAGAGGGGCCTCTTCCCCTCGCGGCTCCTCTCCAATTCGAATGGGAATACCCTGGCTCCTAGTTCTTTGGCTCCCAGCCCCGTTCACCTTCCTTCTCTCCCTCCCCAAATTCGAATCAGTTGTGGGCCAACCATCCTCACCAGTGTCCGAGCCGGAGCTGGAGCTGGAACTCGACTGACTGGTCACTTCCGGGCTCCGATACTTTTTTGTTGGGCTCCAGCCCTGCCTACTTTCCCCCCTCCTTAGCCCACCCCGCCTCCCACTCACAGAGGCGCGTTTTTTCAAACGGTCGCCCGGACCGGCTCCCGGCCCCCTACTCAGTCCCCCCCCACCCGACCGGTCATTTCATCATAGAAGGCTATCAGGTTAAGCATCAGAAAGCATCGGACAGACTCACTGACATAGGCCGGACCGTTATCCGTCTTGATGTGCTCGGGCGAGCCTGTGACTGCAAAAGATGTGGTTAGATGCCTGCAGACATGTAGGGCCCTTTCACCGGTCTGCGCTGTGGCCCACACAAACTTAGAGTAGGTGTCTATGGACACGTGGACATACTTGAGGCGTCCAAATTCAGGTACATGTGTGATGTCCATTTGCCACATCTCTAATGCCTTCAGGCCCCCGGGGTTCACACCAATGTCCAGACCTCGCCCATGATGACTACACTGGGGACAGGCCTGCACAATTCCACAGGCATCGGATACAGTTATATCATACATCCAGGTCAGGCCTTTGGCATTAGCGTGGAACTGTTCATGAACAATTCGGGCGATTTCAAAACGATTCAGTGGCCCATGTTCACGCACCAAGCTCACTCAGCCCAATCATTACCCTCTCCCAAACCTAGTGTCCATTGATGGCTCCGGACGTGGATGACACAGAATGCCGTCAAACGCCACCTCACAGCTCTTTTGATTTGTAGAAACAGCTGGAACAATCGCTGGTTACGAGTTTCTTTCAAAAGAGCATCCTCAATTCGCTGTACTACGACGACGACGTACAGGGAGTCCGATACAATATTCAATGGGGTGTCCTTCCAGTGCATCAGCGCCCATGCGACAGCTGCCAATTCTAAAGTCTGCAATGAGTCACCTTCCACCGCTTGTAGGGTGTGGGCTTTCCATAGGTCCTTCTTCCAGGTGATGGCCGCCCTTCTAGAGGTTTTCTCTGCATCCGTGAATACCGTGAGGCCATCGCACGGAGGTCTTTCTACACACTTTGGTCTTCCTACCCACGAATAGCTGGTGAGGAAGTGGCCAAGCTTTCCTGCGGGCCTATCCGAAGTCACCTCCCCAGGGAACTCCAAGAGCGCTAACTGCAGCGCAGTGGAGTGCCACAGGGCCCATTCCAGATCCGCCGCCTGCAGGGGAAGGTGGATCGCTGCTGGCTCGCCCCCCGAGATTGCCAGCACCCGAGTTCTCCCACGGCAGACCATGTGAGCCACTGCTTCCAACCGAGGGGTCACGCTCTTGCACGGTTGAACTGAGGAGAAAATCCATTCTAAAACTGCAAGGTAGTCTTCTCCCCCTTTTTTTCTTTTGCCACTGCATGATGAGGGCAAACACTGAGATTGGGTTGGAGACGACCATGAGGTGCATCGGGATTTCAGGGCATTCCTTCCATTGCGACATTCTCCTGTGTGCACTGATATGATGTATTGAGTAGGCTATATGGATTCAGGTCTGGCCAGTTGCTCAAAGGAATACCTAACACCAGTGCATCAATTGATCCGCTGTTCCACAAAGCCAACAACTCTTAATTTGGGTATAATTAACAATACACCTAAGAAGCATAACATATCCATTAGTGTTAAAAGTAGCATCAGCTTCTATAACAGCGTTAAAAGTAATATTACCTCCTAAAAGCCACAATATACAGCTAATAATAACAGTAACACTTCTTCCTCCCATGTTGTTCTTCTGCAGGCTCACACTTTCCACAGCTAGGGTACCAGCTGCCTGCCTGCTACGTTTGATGTATGCGAGTTTGCTTCCAGCCAAGGTCTCACCCATTTTTGCTGGCACCCATCTGGTTCCAGTATCTGTAATGACACAAGCATACCCTTTTCCCCAGGTTATTAAGCCCAAGGGTCCCATCCAGTTTCCCGTGTTCCAGTCTCTCAGCATCACCTTACACGGACCCGTTTTTACTTCTGTCAGGGCTCCCTTTAGCCCAGTCCTGCGTTTGACCATCAGAGGGACTAGGCTATCCTGGGGCAAGGTAATCTCAAAAATTTTAAAACATATTCTGCTCTTGCCAATTTTTCTGCAGGCATAATTCCCAATTCTCTCTCTCTCTCTCTTTTTTTTTTTTTTTTTTTTTTTTTTTATAGCTGGCATTTCAGCGTTTGGTTCATACATTCTACTATGTCATGGTCCTCAGAATGTAATAGTATGGTGAAAAAACAATCTTTTAAATCAATTAAGTATTCCCCTAAGCTCTGTCCAAGGATATAAGTCAGAGTACGGCTCCCAGTCCTCCATCGGTGGGGGGGGGGGTGGGCGGGGGAGGTGGGGGGGGACGCCGTAGTCTGAGTTATTCCTGACTTTCCCGTTTTCAAATTCTTCACTTTCTTGTTGTGCTTATTTAGCCCTCTCTGCTGATATATATTACACAATAAAGATCTAAAGACCACAGATACAAACAGCACAAACACAATTTCCATCCAGTGGTACGACCTCACGTAGCTGTGCACTCCACTAGTGAGTTCCACTGGTTGTCGGCAGGACACTGAGACTGAACATTCTCTCAAGTTGGCAGATTAGAGGGTTGCTGACAGGCTCCTAACTCGGCGGGCGTCCCCGCAGAGACAACGTGGGTCTCAGTGCTAGGAGTCTCACCCCACCTCTCTCTGCACTGTCCGTTTATGCCCGGTGCATCCTGCCATGTAGGGCCAGTACGTGCCAGCAGGCAGACCAGGGGGCGGACAAACTCCAC